>NC_054543.1:5594770-5784770 GCF_017654505.1 Polyodon spathula
CACACTTATCACAAAGCACGGCATAAAAAAGGAGTTGATAACCAGCATACAAAGTATGTATTAGATACACTAAATCTGCAGATTCATGTTTAGGGCACTGTGTTGGCCTCTCTCCAAGTGAAAGACTGGCCAAAAAAAAAAAAAAAAAAAAAACTGCAATTGCTTTGTGCAGAAGATCACTGAGTGAAGCAATCATATTAACATATAATTGATTATCACTTGGCAAACTGATTGACGAGAAGTTATTGGACTTCAAATTTCAACTGCGTCACTTTAACCTTTAAAAGACAGTTTCATGTTTTTCACGTACTGCGCAAAACCTCTGTCCCCAGCTGCTCTTATAAGCACATCCCCATGAAGGAAGGTTTAATCAGCTGAAACTAAGACACTGCTTCAATGTTGCTTATTAAAAAAAAATGTAAACATCATTTTTGTTGTGTTTTGACTGAACATGCTTCTACTAAAGACTAGACTGTCCTTGCAGTGTTTTCAAACCTATTAGCAGCCGTAGAGGTGATATTCCATCTTCAAATTAAGACAGCAAGTGTGTAGAGCTCAATAAGCCATGTATGGCTCATGAGCCCTCTGTTGGACTGCCCTGATCTACAACGCTGTATGTGAAATAACTGAATATCTTCAACGTGGGATCATAAATGATGTTAATAAAGCCAGTAAGAGATACGGAAATGTATTTAACTGTTTGTTGAGTTGAAGAATAAAACTCCTTTATTGAGGAAACACGAGAACAGAACAAATACATACATCAATACAGGAGGTCAGACTGGTACCAGCGTGATTTCTACAGAATATGTTCACACAACGCTAAGATAAGACCGAAAGGTTTAAAAAGAAAGGGTATTTCTGAAGATTTCTGTTCAGATAACCAAAAACACTGCTGTCCCTCACCTCCCCATCACTCCTATAGATCTGACAAGCAGAGCTCCAGGTCATATATGTGACCTTGTGATATTGAGGGTCGACCCACTAATACACTTTTATTGTGAGTCACAGTGGCAATCAACAATGTCAGTAGAAATATATTGGTATTTATTTTTTTTAGCCAAGCAGTATCCACCTCATCAGAATACTAAAAGCTTAACAGTTATAGTTACTATAACTACAAGAGTTTTGTGCAAATCTGCTTTCCATTTCGTTAGCATGTCCCCACAGAAGATAAGCTGATGCTTGCGCAGCTGTAATGTGGTGGCTATATCTGCATCAAACTAAATTAACTACTAACATTGTAATTGCACTTAAAAGCTACATTTGACACTAGCTGCAGTAAAAAATCAACTAGATACCAATAGTCACCATTTGCGGCTGCTTTTTTAAGCAGGTGACAGTGGCGAATCTTAATCCCCCTGTCCTAAAATTTTTTTTCAGGGCACTCACTGCAGTGTATTTTTATGGTATGTACTGTAAGGATTTTAATAACTGGGTCAGTAAGTCACTCTGGGGGATACTCCCAGCCAGATTAATATACAGCGAAAGTATGTAGCATGCAATATTATTAAGACAGAACCCATAATATTCTTTGATTTCTAAAATACAATACTACAAGATTGAAAGGAAGGTTGATTTGCATACTTGCTCACCATGGTGGTAGGAGACTTGCGTCCTCAGGCTTTAGTTTCCTAGGGGGGCAGCTTTATTAAAAAGGCAACTTATGTCTCCCAACAAGACAATTTCTAATGAACAGCACTGGCAATTTGTAAACCAAGGGGGAACAAAAAAGAGCTGCACCAATGATCTTTGTATCCTGGGTCAGCCAGCTGTTCACACTCTTGATTTAAGACATCACTTATAAGGTCTAGGTCAATGTGTCCTGTTTAGTGCAATTGACGTAGATATTATAAAGCTAATATATTTTACGTCCATTTGACAGTGTCAGTAATACGATGTATGTAACTGACATAACAGAGTTTAGCTGGACTGATTCCAGCTGTAAGCATCTTATTTAACAATTAAAAAGGAAGATCTTTTTAAAAAAATCTCACTAGGTACCTGCAGTATTTTAGCACTTCAGTGTTTTGCTATAACCATTAAAGTCTACAAAAAAAACTGGTTTGCCCCATTTGAATAACACCATTTTCACTAACAGCCATCAGAGGATATATGTGCAGAATGCTTTCAACAGCTGACAAAAGTCATAGTTTTTGGTTAATTTGCAAATTGTCGAAAGTCATGATTTCAGGGTCTATTTAGAATTCCTTAGATGCTGGGAAAGTAACACCATGTTTTAAAACAGCTTCTCAGGGAGAGAAAGAGGAGAGCAGGTACAAATACCATGAAAGAGGTTTAGCAAACCAAATACTTCCATAAACCTGATCTGCTGGGCACTTACATTGGCTCTATAGCTCTCTAACAGTTTAAAAAAAAAATTTAAAAAAATGTTAGTCATTTCATTTCTAATCCTATACTGCATGGTTAAAAATCTCTCAGTTTAGCCTTATTAAATCAGGAAGGTAAGTTGTTCTTACACTTCCAAGGTCATTTCACCTCAGTAGTGGTCAAAAGCATGTAACTGGCTGTAAATCATGTCAGTCAGTAGAAGCAGCAGCTGGTTGGTTAATGACAGGAAAGGCAGCTTTGAAGGGGTGGGACAATTGCACTCGCCAAGTGAAATGTACAAGGAAGTGCCAGACTTCTTGAAAGCAAGGCATGGAAACAGATTTAAACTTAGTACCTTCTGTAATAGCAGATGCTTTAATTAACTGTTAAATTTACCATGCGTTTCTTTCAGAACTCCACATTGCAAACTGAAGTGTATGATGTGGTTTATTAAAGATTATGTTAGCTACAACAAATAAAAACTGGCCAAGTGCTTCCTAAGCCTTGCTCTGCCAGTTCAAAAGTTCATGGATGAAAAGCTAAGTATTTATTGTGCCACAGACCAGTTCAATTAGTACTTTGCAACAGTAAGCTATAGGGGAACTGATGCTGTGGCTGAAATGTTAGCATGTCATTGACCATCATTTGTTTCAGCAATGACATTACCCACATCAAACCTTTTCATCAGAATCTGACAAACTGTTCCAGATATAACTAAAAATGACAGACGAGCAGTAAATAAGTGACGACCTCTTCTTAGGTATACAGTGCTCCCCTGCTATAAGGCTCTGGTTATAACACGCCTCGGATATAACGCTCCTACAGCAAGTCCCCCAATTCCCTATACTAGTGATTCATGCAATATTTCTACAGTAAATACAGTACCGTGTTGTTCAAACTATAAACAACTTCTCAGTCTAACGTCCGTTTCTGTCTCTCCCTTTTGATACAGCATCTGAACTGAAGAAAAGCTGCGCTGGCACTTTATAACACAGACATCTTATTCAGCATTCGTTTTAAAACTAAATACATATTAGGCCTACGATGTGGTTATCTTTCCTAATGTATTTACTATTTTGCTGAGAGAGGAGCTGCGTCTTTTTCCAGGAGATGAGACGCTTCGGCGAGCCCATTCCTTTCTCCCCCCATCTCCTAACCCCGCTCTCCTTATTGCAATTGGTTTGCTAGTCTTACTTCGAACTTAACTCCCGACCGCTGTTTAGCCAGGCTATTTATAGTTTAAAACTGCTAATTAAAACGATCCACGAGTGGGAATTTAACCTTTTTTTTTTTTTTTTTGTAAAAAATATAGCGTTGATTACATGGTGCTTCATGCATTGTTAATTCATGGAAAGTTACATTTTTCCTTCACTGTATGTGCATTACAGACAGGGAGTTATTTTATTTTGTATTTTAGTCAGATCGGCGTTGTTATGTGTACCGCGGCGGCATGCCCCCTCCCCCCTTACAACGCTCTTCGGTTATAACGCTCATATTGTGTGTCCACAAAGAACCGCGTTACAGCGAGAGAGCACTGCATTCTTACCCTGGTGGGTGGAGTCAGAAGAGAAAAACTGCATAAGTTAGTTTATGGTCATTTTTTGGTCAAAGCATGTCAGTCATTGTCCTCTGTTGCCTTCTAAAAAGCACCTTAAAAGTGAAAAGTTATCTTGACCGCTGTGCCAGTATAAAAACAAGACAATAAACTTAATGCAGGCCATGTTTACTTGAAGAGATAATAAGTAATGGCAAACGAGACGAGACAGAGAGCAAATGGGCAGGGAACAACTAAATAAGCCCTGTAATTACTCATTTTTCACTCTTATCTTTGCAGTCTCTCCTACCGAACAGGACAAGACACGGCAAACTGCGACACCTGCCGAAACAGCGCATGCATTATTTACAGGTTAGTTTCAAACTGCATTACTTTTACTCTTCAATTCTCCAGGATTAAAAGTAACACTGGACAGTGACATTCCTTAATCATTTGGGGGGAAAGAAAGAAAGAAAAAGAAAGAAAGAAAGAAAGAAAGAATAAATGAATGAATGAAAGAAAGAAACACAACATTCGCTCACCTTAAACAGAACTGCTAATTTGCTGACAGGAACGAGTGCAGAAGACAGATATGAGTGAAGCTCTTAACCCTTAATTTGGTGAAACAACTTTCCAGACACTTCTTAGTCTGCATCTCCTAATGGCATTGATTTACCCAAGCCTGGGTTTTTCACAAGAGCTTTGTTTGAATAGCAATTGAAACCATCTGCGTCAGCTCTGGATCTCTTGGTCATGCTGGCCTAATGTTATGTATTGAAAAAGGAACACGTCCTTGTTTTACCATTTATCTCATTTAAAAGGTTGCATTACTTTAAAGGCTTCTGTGTGAAAATTGCACTGTTGGTTAGCATATTCAAGCAATTCTTTCAAATGATAGAATTCAAGGAACTTGACAAAAACAAAGGGATAAAGACAGACATCAATTACAACATCCCAAAGTAATTTTCTTATAAGCTGTTCCAAGGATGATGTATTGTTTCAGAGAAATCCTAAGGTAAAGCCAGTAATCTCTCCCTGTTAACAAGAGCTGTAACCACCCCTAACACACTATCTTTATATGTTATATCTGTAGAAGTTTTACAACAGTTGAAAACTGTAGTGAAGGCTTAACACTTGGGTCTGAAATTTTTATATAACACTCAAGACAGTTGTGAGCAAGAACATTAAGAAATCCATCCAGTTTACTGCATTAGAACTCCAAGCTTGTACCTTCTCCTGCTGTATGTAGGTCTTGCCTGCTTTAATATAAAGTAGGCGTGATTATTTTAAAGTACACACAACCCCATATGAATAGATTACAGCTGCGTTATTGGATCTGAAGAATGTCACGTGGCATTGTAATAGTCAAATAGTCAAAATAGTCAAAAGTTATCAAAAAGGCTCAAGATATCCAACATTAAGAGACAACACACTTGTCTCTATTAAAATTTTTGAGCAGTTAATTTTTGGGCATTAGTTGATTAAAAATCGGTAGATACATCTTTGCACATTTTAAATAATGGTAAAGATCTTATAGTGGCTGTCCTGCATAGTAAAACATTTTAAGTTTTTTTTTTTTTTTTTTTATCCCAGGCTAAACGAAGGAATGGGAAAAAATAAACGCTGCATTGCACAGTCAACTCCGTTTCAAAACTTTGTATATCCAACTTAAACATAAAAACTCCCTTTTCACCATCACAGTCTTAAAATTAATAAAATCTGCTTTGCTTGTAGTAAATGCAGACATATTTTCCCAAGCCGGCAAGACATTGAGGACCGTTCTGGACGTTGTAGAAAATGTAACAACCACTTGTGTGTGTGTGTGTGTGTGTAACAACAACAAACCAGATATGAACTGACGCGAGAATATAACTTTTCACACCAAGGGAGACGACATGCATCGCTGGTTTAAGCCGAGTGGAACAGAAGTTAAACAGCAATGAATCAAGAGCTCTGCTGACTACCCAAATGCATCCTGTAATATCAATGCGCTACAAATGAAAAAGTGGCATGTTGAAATGATTAATGTAATTAATTTCTTCTTCACATCTATAATCTCGGAATACTAATATTATACAGCACATTCGCCACAGTCTAATTAAAGACCATCGCTGCATGAAAGAGGATTTAAAAGGATTCAATTTATTTTAAGACTGGTGCTTTAAGTCACACTCCTTCTTGATTCTTTGTTCATTTAGAAACCTGATAATCTAATTATCACATACCACAGTGCAGGAGTCTAATATGTTGATCAAGTGAAGAGATACGTCAAATAGTTTGGATGTAGAATCCTGGCAGAATGCACACTTTGAAAGCATTGAAAGTTTTGTTTTCCAGTTGAGGTACAAGGAGCAAGGCATGACAAACTGAACCATCGCAGGAAATTGTCTTTACACTTGGTGGATCTTGTCTGGTAAAGAGGATACAAAATTGAAACGTAATTAATTTATTTAATTTCTGGGGGGAAATATATAAAAGTACTATCTTTTCAACTAGGTTAAACAACCTGTACGCCTCATTCCAAAACTGTCAATTCCAGTACTTTTACTGACACTAATTAACTAAGCTGACACAGACTTTAGTGGCATAGCAGGCTGCCCATGGCTTTACAGTATACACGAAGTGCATGACAAACTAACCCAAATTTAAACAGCTTTTTTACCACAGATAGTGTTGCACAGATTAATCAGTTTATAAACAATCCACTCTTGATGCAGACACACACACAAAAACACACAGTCAACTTAGGTGTTGTATGTTATTATGAAGTCCCCACTTTCAAAACTGTACCATAAAACCACCACATGCTTTATAAAAAAACATGTGATGTATAAACCTTTCCATCCTTAGTTCAATTGTTTCAGTCACAAACAAAAATTTCAAAATGGTTGGAACACAAACTGTTGGGCCAATGTCGCCCATTTCCACTTTGGTTCATGAGACAACCATGTCAAGGTTAACACAATCATGTTAGCACAGTATCGTATCAAGACTAATTAAGTTAGTGAAATTACTGTATGCAGCAATGACCGAAGGGTATGCTAGAATAAGACAAACTGATCTTCAAAATCAGAATTGCAATTGCGTTCATATTGCTTTGATCAAAAGGCTTAAACCCATACTCCTGGTTAGTGTATTTAGTAGGCAAGTGAACTGTGCATGCAGAACCTATGACAATGTATCATGTCTACCAGTACTGTACTTGGAAATAAATCTAGGCTGCCTTCGACATTCTGCGATTACAGCATCACTGGATGAGAGTGCCCTTTCTAGTACTGCTAAATTACCATCATTTCTGCATTTAAATACGTTTACATCACAAACCATTAATGATGTGGATAGAGGTCTTTTGTTTAAGCCCTTTTTTGTTCTATTCATTTTCTTTTAATTATGCACATGAATAGTGTGAAATTATTCAGAATGAAGATCACCCACAATATTAAAAGGTTAAAACTACTTGAAAGCTAAATAAAAAAAAAAGGTTTTAATTTCACCAAAATATTGTGTTTTATGAGTCGGTAATGATCAGTTCTTGCTAATAAGAAATTAATTTAACTTCATCAAAACATGTTAAAATCCATAACAGTCTACCATATGAACCAATATGGAAATAAATACTATAAATAAAAGACATACAGTAATGTTCACAATATAAAATAGTTGTTACAAATTCGGAACATTTCTGCATGTTATAATTATTAGATAACCTGTGAATGCTGCTGTGGACTAAAATAAATGAATGGTTTGTAAAGACAAAATAGGAAAATCAAACCTTGACTTTATCACAGATTCATATCTTCAGTGCTTTAGTTAACCTTTCTTTGAATCCTCTATATAACTGGTGTTCACTGTCAGATCATAACATATTTTTCTTCACACCAAGAACTGACCCACACCAACAAAGACATATACCTATCAAGCAAAAAACCATCCTCCACTTTAGTAATTCAGTGAGTAATTAATGAGTTGCTTTGATTCTTTATGGGAGATGCAGGGGAGGGATAAAGCTTTCAAAATCTGCTGCCAAACACTTTGTTATTAGAATAAACCGTATCTACTTACAAAATTAAAGTGACCTATATTGTAGTCAGAGAAAAGCAATAAAATAGAAATCCCCTTTGTACATACAGAAGCCATTAACGACAAAAATGAAATTTGATGGCTTTTTTTTTACGCATTTCCTTAAAGCCCTGCAGAGGTTTTCAGCAAAACTGTATTGTTAAACAGGCAGCATCACTTCCATTCCATCCCCAGTGGCCTGTTAAGAGGTTGAATAAAATTGGTCCTTTCAGTCCCAGCCCAGTTTCATGAAAGTGAGCCTCACAACTAAATAAACTTAGTCAATTGACACCAATAGAAGAAAAAGTGGGCAAAAGAAAAGCAGGAATGTAAATGTGACACAGCAGGAATGTCTAATATATTGTTATTACTGTTCTAATCCAGGTCTTGATAAAATTGGCAAAGAAACAGCATCCAGTTTGATATATAGTGACTATAGAGAGTCTACACCCCCTTGAACTTTTTTCCCACATTTTGTTGTGTCAGTGCCTCAGAGTTTCATGCATTTAAAATGAGGATTTTTTTTCCCCACTTATCTACACACCATATTCCACACTGTTAAGGGGAAAAAAAAGTTTTTATTGAGAAAATATTACATATTAAAAATACAAAACTGAAAGATCATAATTGGATAAGTATCCACCCTCCTGAGTTAATACTTGGTGGAAGCACCTTTGGCAGCAATTGCAGCTGTGAGTCTGTAGGTCTCTACCAACTTTGCACACCTAGATTTGGCAATATTTGACCATTCTTTACAAAAGTGTTCAAGCTCTGTCAAGTTCCTTGGGGAGCGTTGATGGACAGCAATCTTGAAGTCATGCCACAAATTTTATCCACTTCAGTGTAGCTTTGACTGTGTGCTTTGGGTTGTTGTCATGCTGAAAGGTGAACTTCCATCCCAGTTTCAGCTTTCTTGCAGAGAGCAGCAGGTTTTCCTCAAGGACCTCTCTGTACTTTGCTCCATTCATTTTCCCTTCTATCCTGACGAGTGCCCCAGTCCCTGCCGATGAGAAGCATCCCCATAACATGATGCTGCCACCACCATGCTTGACTGTAGGGATGGTGTTGACTGGGAGATGTGCTGTGTTGGGTCTGCACCAAACGTAACACTTGACATTTAGACCAAAAAATTCCAATTTGGTCTCGTCTGACCACAACACCTCTTGCCACATTTTTGCAGGATCACTCAGGTGCTTTGTTGCAAACTCCATGCAAGCTTTGAGATAGCTTATTTTTAGTAATGGCTTCCTTCTTGCCACCCTGCTATAAAGGCTGCTTTTATGATGTTTTCTGGGTATTGCTGACTGATGCACATTTCCCCCATCTCAGCCCACTGAACTCTGTAGCTCTTTCAAAGTTGTCTTTGACCTCACAGTGGCATCCCTCACCAATTTCCTCCTCACCTGGCTACTCAGTTTGGAGGGACGGCTTGATCTAGGCATTGTCTAGGTAGTATTATGCACCTTCCATTTGATGATTGAATAGATTGTGCTCACAGGAATATTCAGAGACTTTGATATTTTTTGTACCCTTCTCCTGATCTGTGCTTTTCAATGACTTTATCCCTGACTTGCTTTGAAAGCTCCTTGGTCTTCATGGTTGAGTCTTTGCTTGAAATTCACTACCCGACCAAGGAACCTCAAAGAGACAGGTGTTTTTATTCTGAGATCATGAGAACCACTAATATTGCACACAGACAGAGGCCATTCAACTAATTGTGTGACTCGTTAAGGTCATTTTGTGCAACTGAATTAATTTAGGTTTGCCACCGCAAAGGGTTTGAATACTTATGCAATCATGACTTTTCCATTTTTATTTCATATTAATTATCTATTTACTTCTTTCTTTTTGTTTTTGCTTTGAATATGTGGAGTAGGTTGTGTATATAACACATATTAATTGCAGCTTTAAAGCAACTATATATATATATATATATATATATATATATATATATTATATATATAGAGATATAGATAGATAGGAGATGAGAGAGAGAGAGAGAGAGAGAGAGAGAGAGAGAGAGAGAGAGAGAGAGAGAGAGAGAGAAGAGAGAGAGAGAGAGAGAGAGAGAGAGAGAGAGAGAGAGAGAGAGAGAGAGAGAGAGAGAGAGACACACACACACACACACTATATTCTATTTATATAAACAGCCTAAATCAAAAGATACAGGTATTCAGCCAGCTGAAATTAGCCACACCTAACCATTGCACAATAAGGCTCGGTATTCTGACATGCTGTATAGCTATTTAAAGTGACTTGTATCATGCATATCTGATGGGAGCTCAAATATAACAAATATAACAAAGTTAAAATAAATTCAACGCTGGATGACGCCAGATCAAAAGGAGGGGATGGGGGATTTACAGTTGTAGTTAGGGTGGTGCTGCCATCTTGTCATTGTTGACATCCTTCAGATTTTCACATTGGATTCCACTCCACTGCTAAGTTTTTGGACCGCTTTGTTTATCAGTTTCCACTGAGTGCTGAATTTTGGAACGCAGCCATTCCATACTTTTTTCTACAGCATCTTCTGCAAATTACATCATTTTCTAAGATGTTAACCTTCTGTTTGTTAGCCTTAACTCATACTTGTATGTTATATTTAACATACAAAAGAATGGCAAGAAGAGAACCCTACTGGTTCTTTCAAAGCCCACAAACACTAAATTAAACAGAGTCTACGGTAGCAATCCACAATGAACTACCCTTATTAATATATCACTATTAGTGTAATTCACAATGCTTTATTAACTAGCTATTAACTGCCATATTACAGCAGTTGCAATGAGAGGATAAGTTAGCTATGAAACCCTAGCAGTTACACAATGCAACAATGAGCTGAGTTTATAATTTTTTTGATGTTTTCAGTCTAATGAACAAGACAAACAGAAAAACTCCTTATTCATCATGTGGGGTCATTAGTCACATATAATGGATAATGCATTAATTGTGATGAATGGTAAACAGGCATGCCTAATTGCCATCAGTGGCAATACAGACCTAAAAGAATCTAGGTCTGCTCATGAAAATGAGTTGTAAAGGTAAATGCTTTTCTTTAAAAATGACTAAAATAAGTAGCCATTATATATAGCCCTAATTATCGGATTATTAAGTGAAAGTAACATGGCTCAGGAACTAATTCCAGGGGCATTCATTTATCTTGAGATCCAGTAGAGGTGGTCTCTTGTGAAAACAACATTTGTAAAATAAGATAAGACAACCCTATTAATCTTGAAATCTTAAAAATAGGTTAGGATCACATTTCAATGAAAATAAATTAAAAAATGAAGCCAACGGTGAACATTATTATCTTGAACAAGTTAGATATGATGGAGAATGAATGCACTGTGCTCAACTTCATCATCCTGATAAATTAAATATATTTCACCTTCATGCATGCCTGGGCAAAGTAAAGGAAACCAGACACACATATATCATGTTGTGTAAGAACAATATTGGCAAGTTACTCACAAACAATCTGTAAAATAATCAAATAATGTTGTTTTTGTTGTTACTCATTTTCCACTATGTCAGCATTTTCTCTGCAGAACAGATTATGTCCAGCATTAAAAAGCTAAACTGAAATTCTTAAATAAAAATGTGGGATATCTAAGTTAATTAGGTGCTGGAGGGAAGGAGAGTTTACAGTTTGCGAAAAATCAGTTTCAAGTCCCAGTGGTGCAAGCCAAACTAGGAATCTGTACACCATTGTATGGACAAAAGCCAGCCACTGTTAGCAGCAGGAGGGCTAGGTTATTTAATGGCAAGGCTTTGTCATTTGGAACTTCTCATAGTCTGCGACAGCTTACCTGTATAAGGTGCTAGCCAACAAGGGGGGACAGTAGCTAAGTATGTGTGTACACACACACATACATATATATCTCACACAATTTCAAAAAATTGTGGGCACGCATATTTTCTGTATGATTGAGTTTTATTTTTGTATGTGAACCTAGACAAATCTAGAGTCTTTTTTTCTTATCAGTGCAGATAGTCTTTTCGGTAACGAGTCTGAATTAGATTACAGAATAATTACATGGTTCTTTAGTGATTAATCCCTTAACAACTACCTGCATTGAATTGTGATTTTAAAATAGACTTGGAATTTAGCAGTGCAATGTATTTTCCCTTATACAGTTTATAAAAGTATACTTGAAGTTTGTTTTGGCCTTGGGTGGGGGGGGGGGGTAGTGCCACATATAGTTTTCATACAGTTTCCAGAAACCCGTGGAAGCAGTAGGCATTACCTGTAAAATCAGCAGAAAATGCATGTCAAGTAGACACATTCTTTGTGAAATGAAAAGCAACTGAATCAAAGTCAGCATTTCGATGAAGTTCAGTGCTCTAAGAAGGCAAATATGAACACATGTAGTAAGCAAACATCCAAAGACTCACCTTGTGAATGCAACTGAAAGTCTCACTAAATTTTAATATCTGCAAAACTGCTGTGTAATGCTGGCTTAGTGGATTAAACGGTAAACTCAAAAGTATTGCGTACTCTACTCCAAAAGTTCTGCCAAAAGGGAACTTGAGATGAGAACGCAGTAAATGTTACCATCTACTGAATACTATCAGAATGGCCTTATGAGGCAAATGGAAGCCATGACCATAGAGCCCTATAACCCGCTCCACATGATAAAGTGCCGCCTTATAAATGGAGTGCACTGTAGAAGATTGCATCATCAGTCAACAGCATAGCACCATTTGAATAAATGCATTTCCCCACTTGCAAAAAAGAAAAATGATACTACCTTTCAGTACAATAAGAGGCACGTCACTTAGCAGACTAATTATTAAGCTGGCACAGTGCCTTGGTGCACATCTGTATTATTACACAATCTAAGTCCTTGCAGAATGTAGATTGTCTGTGGCTTAGTCAGAGCAGATGGCTTGTATCATTGACCATGGGTTAAAAGAATATGGCAGTGAAATGGTTACATTTTTGCATGACAACACTGCTAATGGAACTTAAATGAGAAAATCATATAATATAGCTCTGTACCAAATCAAGTGAAGGAATCTATACGACAGGCTTAATAAGAGTTCTATAATAAGCAATGATGTAGACAGTACTGAAAAACTTAACATGTTATAAAAATTAAAAAAAGCAAAATTTGCAACCATGATTTACAGAGAGCCCAAAGCAACAGCCCAAAACCATGAATGAGTGTCCATTTAGTCTCAGATGGTATTCTCCATAACTACTAGCTGTATTCTTTGAATCATCCATGAAATACACAGCTCTGTAAACAGGATAATATTCTTCTATTGCAGTGTTGAGCTCGACTTCAAGCAACAAGAGGACAAACTTCAACCAGTTTTGAAAAAGCTCTGTCCATTTGAAGAAACTCAGGTTCCACCTCTGCCTTACCCCCAGGAAGGATATGCTTCAACACCGAAACGGAAATCCAAAACAGAGTCAAAGAAGCATGCCAGGTGGAAACTCTGGTTTCTTTGAACAGGAATCTCTGCTAAGGGATCTCAAATTGTATGGCCTACCTTCTCCACCAACACACGGATATTAGTTCTAAACTACCCCAGAGATTAAACACGAAATGGATCTGGAAAGAGGTATAAAAAAAATACATAAAAAATTCACAAGATCAGTTGCAAAAAGTGTTTCAACTGGATAACACTCAATTGTTTACCAAAAAAGGGACTGACAGACATAAATCATTTCCTGAAGCAAGGAGTGAAGAGACGTTGTGTCTACTTTCTTGCAGATCAGTAAGGTGGGCAGTTAATGGGATTGATTTATTTATTTTCTACTAAAACTTGCCAAGTCAAAAATATTTTTTTATGCGTTCAGCAATTATTATGGTTACACCTGTTAATGGCAGGCAACTAACTACTCAGCAATGCACCAGAATCAAAGATTATGTTTTGTTGTTTTTTTTTTCTGCCAGCAATCCACAAGATGATGCTTCAAGTCCAAAAGGCAAGTCACAACTGTGTGACTTGATTTTCATGATAAATCTGAAGAGGAACTATTTTTATGGCAATTCAGGATTCTGAACAAAGCACTTTTTCCCCCAAATAGTGAAAACCCATTTATAATCTCTATGATGAAACCATAGATGAAAAAAAAAAAAAAAAAAAAAAAGTCTTCAAACATTGTGAAGTTTTTTTTTTTGTTAATAAATTAGTGACATGTCAAATATTTTGATTTATCTGCCACTTGCATCAACAGACTTCTAATATGTCTACTGATCCTCATCAAAGGGGTGTGTGAGTGTGAGTGTGAGTGTCTGTGTGTGTGTGGGGGGGAGCAGTAATACATCTCCTAAAGTCAATACATGCCTTTAGACACTATAAGCTGACAGTCAAGCTTCAAGACTCCAAGCCTTCTACTGGGAGAATTTCTAATTTGTTAGTATATAAATATCAAGCTGCTTTCTAATTCTGGAAATCCCAGCTGTATTATATTATAAAATAATAGAACAAAAATTGTCATTTAAAAAAAGTACAGTATATTTGTATGTAGTCAATGTATTTTTTATTTTATTAAAAAAAAAAACATATATATATATATATATATATATATATATATATATATATATATATATGTATATATATATATATATATATATAATATATATATATATATATATATATATATATATTTGACACTCAAACTGCCATTGAAGAAATATGACACTTAATATTAAATTATGCAGCCATTAAAAATAAAAAAAAGGTCAGGAAAATTCTAAACTGCACAGTATTACATTACAAAGGCCCAAATATAAATAAATAACTTTTTTTATTTGACATTTCTTGGAGGAGATTTTAACTAAAACTTGTCACTTCCATTCTTTTTTTTTTATCACTCATTAAAGCATTAATTTCATGCGTTGGTAAACACATTAGACACGCATGACGTTTTCGCTCGTTTAAATGTAAAAATCATCAAATAATACAATGAAGCATCTCCTTATTGCCCATCTTTGTCTTACTTTCTCCACCTTATCAAGTATGTATTTGTCTTTTAATCCAAAAAAAAATGTTTTAAATATGAACAAAGGTCTACTGTTAACAGGTTAGTTTTATTAGGATTGTAACGTTTACAAATATGCTTAGCTTTTATAAAATCATCTCTTCCGAGTTCTCACTTGGAGACAGAAAGAGCCAAGAGCATCCGCAGCGCTTAAGGAGCATCTGTAAATTAAAATTATATAATGGAATGAAGATTTCCTTTAAATAGACAGGTGGAGATAACAAAGAGGAAGTAAAAGGGCAAACGTAGGAGGCAGAGGGAGAGATGTCTGTCAGACATTTGATATTGTTGACTCATTCTATTAAAAAAATAATTTTGATCAGGAGGTAGTAAAATCAATAGTAAAATGATAGCAAATTATACACATCTCTAATAATGATATTCATTGGAAACTTTCCAAAAGCTCATGTTTGTACATGTGTAGTCTTAAACGATCACTACAAAAAGTCTTGTGTTGACCACCTAAATTGTGTTTTAGTTCAGCCCCCACAAAAAGGTATTACATTCAAGTACCACTGTAAATAGCACAAGAGCACTGACTGTATTGTGTTTAGGAGACTGTATGGCAAGGAAACCTTGTAGCAATCTCACAGCTTTTCACAACAACGTTTTGACCACTGAAAGCAGGGCAATGATCGCAGAATGTTTCTTCTGTTTTGTTTTCATTTTGGATCCTATGCCGCTTGTTTACCATACAGCTTTATAACTCATGTGCACAGTTAGCAGGTGTTTTGAATGTGTTATCTTGAACAGCAACTGTACCAAATCATAGAGTCGTTTGGGGCTGTGACTATTGTCAAGAACCACACACTTCAGAAGGTGGTCAATAATGAAAACAGGCTACCATTTTACCAAACTGAAACTTTGAAAATGGGCTGCTTCCAAACAACGATGATTAACATGAGAAGAAAAAAAATATATGGTTAATGAGGAATTCAAATGAATAATTCTTAGGTGTGCTGATTGTTGTTGTTTTCTTTGTTCTTTAAATTATCAGAGATTGACCATAAAGCAGATGCAACATAATGATTTATATTACAGAAAATATGTACTTTTCATCTCCAACTATACAAACTACAAAATAAAGTACCAGAACACATTCCTAACTAGAAATCTGCGGCATGTATTTTCCATGGAATGCCGCTATGTAGAAATAATTGACAAATTGATTATTTTTAATAAGGCCAACTATTGGCTGTCTTCAATGAAAGAATAATTCAGCACACCTCCAGAAGTTGTACATGAGAAGTTTACTCTAGTAGTTCTACTGTAGCATAAAGAGAGACGTAGACGTTTATCTGTATCATGAGGTAAGTGCAATTGATTTATTATGTGCAATATTGTGTATTTTATACTGTTTTTAAGTAAAATTAAACCTTTCCACAACTTGAATTGTCAAGAACCAAATCTGTAGTTCACTTCTGTTGTTATTTGATGAATGTATTGTCATGTAGGTCATTATATGTATGAAGTATGAAGCCAGGGCCCCAGGGGTACAGACTGAAACAATGGTAGAAACACCCTGGAAGAAGTTAAGTCAATCTGTTCATCTGGTTTCTTGTACTGGTTTCGTGGAAAAAAACTGGTGGTCATATGCAGTGGAACAAACCACTCAAACCAGTCAATTTAGTCCTATATCATTCCAAAATGAGCGAGGAGTTCAAGCCAATAATCCCGAGCAATGAGCAATGCCCACTACAAGCTTTCCTCAAATCAGAATCGGTCATGATGCACTCGTGTATTGATCAGCTATTAGGGGATTGACAGCAAATTTTCAAAATGATTACTAACCGTTTTTAAATGTAGCTGTAATATTTGTTTTCCAGATTTTTCTTCCATGCTATCAGATATAACGTCGAAACGCTGTATCTAAAATATATTTTAAAAGCTATTATGCGCGTATTAATTGCTTTGGTTGACGAATGTTCTTTCTAGTGACCGACTATGACCCTGTTGTATCCAGATTCTCATTCATACTGTGCCTTTTCTGTTTTTTTAATTTACTCTGCATTTATCACTCCCTGTAAATGGTTGGAGGAAAGTGTACACCTAAACTGAAAACATAATGCTGAGTCCAGATTTCAATGTAGGTGCTTCATTTCCATCTTGTCCAACGTGATCAGACTTCTGAATGCATAAATCTAAATACTAAAAGAAAAAGGTCAGGAATTCCTAGCACTGGTTGCATTTCAATCTTGCAGCACTTTGTCCGACATCAAGAAACGAGAATCATTATCAGGGTTATACCAAGAGATCTTCCCAGGACGAGTGTACTGAATCCTAAATGTGTAGGGGCACCTTTAAAAATTCAAGCCATTCTTGGTGTTCAATAAATTATAATGGACTGTTTCAAATGTATTGCTTAACAGCTGTGCTAACACTCCTGGCTTGAATTTTGATAAGGACTGCACATGCTCCAAAACCAAAAAAGTGACCAAACGCAATTGTACACATTTACTTTTGCAACCACAATTCTCATTGCTAATGTCTGTGTTAATATATGTGTCACTATGATGAGGTTAACATACAAAACTAAGAGAATGATTTATTTTCGTAGAGATGTCATTGCTCATGAGTACTGTACTGCCTACTATAAAGTCATCTCAGTCCTTATGTGCATAAGAAACTCCTAATTATTAAATTAAGCCTGAATGCTTGGCTCAGGATGACATGTTGCTGGTTTACAAGATATGAAAATTAAATGAAGAAGAAAATGTAGCATTCACTGCTATGCAGAGCTCTATCAACAACAGCTGGATTATCCTGAGCTTTCCTCAAGACAACAGAGTAAAAAGGATGCTTCATTTGGAGTCAAGGACCACATTAGCACATGCCCTGAAGCACATACCAAAACCGCAAAAGAATTCCCAATCTGAAGGACTTCATTAAAAGGTCTAATCCTTATGAATTTTTCAGTCTTTGTTACTGTCTTCGATGAACGCTATACAAAGGCTAGCAGTTAGCAGCCTTACAGAAACAGTGATTTCTCTACATTCATGTAATGTAACATTATGACCTTATGGAAGTTATAGAAACAGGAATATTCAAGATGAATAAATAGAATGTTCTGTCAGGCTAAAACACTATAACATTTCTTGTGTCTCAGCAAGGCCTGTCAGCTAAAACAGCACAAAGTGCTGACAGTGAAGTCTTTGCCTGACGTAAAATCAATAGATCACTTTCTGAGTACATGTGAAAATAAAACAAAGAGCACGCAAAGTAGCGTGTCATTTGCTGAGATCCATCAAAGAACCAATTGGATCCCACTCAGCCCCTAGACTACTAAAGGCCATCTCTACATAGCTGCTTCTACCAAATGAAAGAAACTCTACCATCATTCTGCTCCTCAGTAGCTGTAGTCATTCATTTAGTACACCTAACAGATCTGTTACCTCAATCTAAAGCACTGCAAATAGCCCTGGAACATTAATTGCAATAAATAGGCATTGCATGGCGGGGGGAGCAACTCACATGGCAATATACAACAACAACAAAAAAATAGTTTATTTATTTAAGATTTACTAAAACCAAAAAGTGATGGCCACACCACCAATCTGAGACGACTTGGTTGTCAGACCTAGGTAAGTTAAGACTTCACAGATTTCAGAGACAGCTTCAACTGCATGCTGTAGCTCATACATAAAACAACAAAAACAGTCATTTTCGGTCTGTGCATCAGACAGACACGTCAGAGGTTAAACACGGACAGAGACAATGCAATTACTTCACATCTCGTAACCTCTGTGTCAAGATAAAGGTCTTTCTTCTAATGAAGACATTATTGACATGCATTCGACAAATGGTTCAATAAACACTAGGGAAATGCGTAATTCTACACAGTGCCTTACTCAATATGACCTACTTATGGAGAGAATATATCCTGTATCCTTAAACACTGAATGTACGAGTATCTTAAAAGGAACATAACATTATTTAACTTTTCCTTGAGAAAATTATAATGCTATTATATATGCATGGATACAAAAAAATACCCAAACAAGGACAATAAAAAATGTGTTTTATTACTAACATCAACATGAATAATGTGAGCATACTGAACATAAAAACCCAAATCCCCAAAGAACCATTGATATGCTACCAGCAGACAGGAGAATGTCTACATAGGGAATATTAATAATATTAATATTTAAAAATATGTTTCATTATATCATGGTGAAGGCAAATTCTTTATAGCCAGTAGCACAGTATTCATTTGCATATCATTACAAAACAAAAGTATAGAAATTACACATTTTCCAATGCGCAGGATTCTACCTTACTTACTGTATACTTACACTACTAAACAAAATAACGAAGGAATAAACACGATATGCACATACTGTACACACAATTGCCGTACATACCAAATATATAAATACCTCATTCTAGCAGTCAGTACTATAAATACGTAAGCCACCATGACCTACAGCCACAGCATCTTCTCAGATATGGCCTTCAACAGCTCAGCTAAATCAGGTGTCAGTAACACAAAAAGCATGTGAACTGCATTCAATATGTGTAATAAAATCTCCAGTGGGGGAAAAAAAAAAAGACTAAAGTTTGTCTGGCTGTGCTTGTAATACAAGTCAACTGGTTCTTTACCTAACAAGGTACTATAAATACTGCTTGCCTCAGACACCCTAGCTTGTTAAATGTCAGTTCTACACACACTGTAGCATTTACTTGCACAAACATTATGGTTCCCATTCCAAAATATGTACCTCCCTTTTTTACTGTCCCTGCATGGTTCTGCATTTTTTGTAGTAAGAATAAATGCATTCACTGTATAACTTGTAAAACATAATTAATGATAACAAAAAGATGAGACATCCATGTAATAATGGCTAGTCAATGTTGATTTCTATATTCCTTAAAGATCCTTTTAGAATTCACAGTTCTATAAATGAAAAAATATACTACAGCATTACATTTGAAACTAAATAAATATAGCTTAAGGAATACAGCCACATTGATATTCAGCCATGTATAGCAAGCGGATATAGTTTAGACAGCAAACCGTAACATTCACTTTATACATTAGCAGATGCAAGAGGCATGCATTGCATGCATTGTATGATGTGTTTCTGTTTTGTTTATAAACAGGGCCTCTAATAAAACGGTAAAAGGAATGGAGAGATAAAGCAAATCTTCAGAGTGAAGCTCACTGAACATGAAGGAGAGTTAAACAAGCCTTTGATTGCGTTTCACCACCTGGGACTTCAAATACAGTTACTGAGGATTCAGCAAGTCATAGCCAGTTGTGATAAGGATTTTTTTTAAAAAATTTTTTTAAGTTGATATTGAGAGACACTTACAATTAGCTCCGAATCCCGCCCCATGGAGATGACTGTCCTGTTTACCGTCCTTAATAATTTCTCCATAATTATCTGGACGTGTCGCTGAGTGGGTCCCTGGTCAACAAACGGGATACAAAAAAAATAAAAATAAAATCAGAAAAAGCATCTGGCAAACCCAATACTGATGGACATCATTACATGCATTTATATTGTAAAAAATAAATCAATTATCTACCCAAAACAGCACAGCTCAACAGGGTGAAATATTGTTCATATCAATGGCAGAAGCCGCGCAAAGCAAACTAAACAAACAGTCTTGTTTAAATCACAGCTTGTTACTGAGGGGGCACCATAATTACTAGAAATGTAGTTGAGATGATGAGCTGGAAGAGGTTCAACTAAATAATGCAAAGCTCATTCTAGAAGATTCGGCATTACTCTTCTTTGGTTTGGGTCAGTCTGAAGGCAAAGTCTTAATCCAATGTTATAAATATCAGGACATTAAATCATCCTAGAACAGAAAAATATAAAGCAAGTGCTTAAATCAACCAAGTGAAGTTTTTGATGAATGGGAATTTCAGTTTTAATGCACACTTTACAGTACTAATGGAGGATGATTGGGACGATTTCATGTGATCTCTTGTGCTCTGCTCTGATTCTGCATTTCACAGAGAATTCTCATGATGAAGGCACTCCATAAATTATAGATTTTGAAGTGCAACCAATAGATTTTCCTTTACTCAAACATAGCTGACAGATATACTACCTTTTAAAATGAACAAAGGAGAATAAACTAATGTATGGGATAATTTAACACACAAGCTGGTCCTAGCCTCTCAATAAAACATACTTCTATTTTTTACTTTTTTGTTGCTTTTTTAAATAAAGGAACAATGTATTTACAGTGCAAAATACACAATGAGGTCTATGTAGTACTAAAAGAAAAGTACGATACTCAGCGACAAACTCTTTAAATGTGTATTTCTCAATGTTGTCACAAGTCTATATTCATTTTATAAAAGTATACCAAATAGGGGCAAAGCAAACTAGTTCAGAAAAATCAACCGTATTAGGCTTGGACAACTAACAGAACTGTATTGGGGAACTTTTTGTTTGTTTGTTTAAAACACCCTAGTGTTAAAAACCAGATCGCTGAAGCTGAAGTTTAAGGGGCGCAATTGAGTAAAATGCATCATTGCAAAAGCTTTTCAGCACCACCGTAGTGTGCATCAAAGAGAGGTCTACGTTACTGCAATAAAACTAGCCGTGTAGTAGTGTTTACAGGGATTACTACAGCACTTACCACATCCTTTCTGTACAAAACTTCCAGTATGTTGCTGAGCAGCTGACAGCAGGCTTCCAATTCCTCCTGATTCTCCAGGTGAAGCTTCAGCTGCTCGGTCATCAGAGGCAGCAGAATATCCCGGCAATCTGGGCAGAAAGCAAAAATGAAAAAATGACCAAATGGCTCTGCATTGTTAGCACTGCAGCAGGTTTTCATTTGCATTTCCTGACACAACACATGCACAATCGTCTTCACACTGTTGAGTGGGAAAGTCAATGTTCCCTGTGTACAACAGTTTACATTCAAATTTTCACAGATTATTATACAATGACCAAATACATTGGGAACAGCATGTAGTGCTGATGTACCCTTTAAGTAATTGAAATGAAAATCAATTTAGTCAGTGTCACACAAGCACTGTTACTTATTGCCTAATGATTTGGAGGAGCTTAACTAAATGAGTTCATCTGAGGAAAAAAAATGGTAAGCTTTATTTAAAATTGGTGTAAACTGTCGCTGAAATGTAACAGGTGTACATCCAGCATTTCCCTAAAAGGACTTCAGACTATGGACCTGCATGGGTATTTGTATAGTGCTGTGCTGCTGTAAATATGAGAAACACTCTTTTCTGGTACTCCTGTTTATTACATGGTTTAATTAATGAATCAGTCACCAATCAATACAGTAGCTATAAATCCGAAGAGTATTTAATCAATCAGTAACAATGAGGCAGGGGTCCACTGGCTGTCGGACATGGGCTTGTGGTTCCGCTCATGGGAAAGTGAGCAGGTTTTGATTGTGGTAGTGGAAGAATACCTACAGAAGATGCCCCTTACTAAGCCTTCGTTGCTATCAAGCTGACACTCCCTAAAAAGGGTTGCAACAAGGCAATAATTTAAAGGATGTTGGTGAGGCCGATAGACAAGATAAAAAAAAATAAAAAACGTTAAAATAAATTTGCTTTG
The DNA here is from genome assembly GCF_017654505.1 of Polyodon spathula. Lineage (NCBI taxonomy): Eukaryota > Metazoa > Chordata > Actinopteri > Acipenseriformes > Polyodontidae > Polyodon > Polyodon spathula. The sequence goes on from NC_054543.1 coordinate 5,617,239, forward strand.
TGAATTAATTAGCCTGCTTCAGACATCTTCCCTGTCCAATTCAGCATCTATCCACAGTGGTACCACCTTGAGTATCGATGAGAAGACTTAACTACTGCAGTTAAAAACAGGATTAGGGATTCACAGAATTAAGACGACATAATTTAACCCTCATCAATAAGCATACAAGCATTGATTACCGAGTGACCTTGACAAAATCAATAGTTTAGAACTTTCATCTTCTGCAACATGGCAGTAGGTCAATACAAATTTAGAGCAGTGAAAAAGTAAACCACCACAGCCAGCTGTATGTCCACATGCAGGTGTTAAATACATACATATATACCTAAAGGCAGATGCATGCAATAATTTGTGATAATGTTCTTTCATCACAGTTGGATAAGCGGTTCTCTAGATTTAGCGCTCCCGCTGATGTACTGGCAGTGTGGAAAACACTAACCACCATGTCTGAGGGGGTTTTAATTAAAAAAAAAAAAAAAAAAAAAAAGAAAAAAAAAAGTATCAGCCACAATATTCTATTCACATATAGAACCCAGAGTGGTCAATGCTTCAGCAGTCCGCTTTAAAAAAATAATATCAATCTTTATCGAGGTGCAGGACTGGTGGAAACAAGGATTGTTTGATCACTCAGCTTGTTTCTAACTCGTGAAACACAAACATCTTGACGCCTCCTTGTTCTACCGTGAATCTTCCACAATCTATTAGAATCATTTCGATCTGACATTGCAAAATGCTCTTACAATGTCTCTATAATTCATCATTCAGCCTCTCATAACTTCCCCGTTAAATTCAACTTCGGAAACGTAATTTTCTAGTGTCTGTTCTACACAAAATAGATATCTCCCTATGGGTGTCTCAAACTGCAATACTCAAACCCCACAGATATGCTTAGGCAAACAAGGAGGGGTGTAATGTTAACAAAAAAATATACAAACAGATTTATCAATGTCAAGATTCCTGCAACCAGGAATAAACCTAAACTTTTTTTTTATTATTATTACAGATTGGTTATTACAGTAAGTTATAGATTATACAGTATTTACAGTAGTCCACAGTAATGCTGCAAAGTCTCTAGACACCACTTAAATATGAGAAAATGTTCAGACGGATTGATGAGTGCCACGCTTTCTTGAAGCCATGTTTGTTCATTGACTGCAGAGTCAAAATAAACATGCAGAACCCTCAATATGGCGGTCTCATTAAAAATGCACTAGAATCATTTGTCTCATTAAATATTCACTTTACAGACTGGTACATGAACGAACAATAAAAAAAAAAAAAAAAAAAAAAAAGATTTCAAAGCCATATAATTTGTTAGACATTAATCACATTTCCTTTTTCCCCCTCGCTGCCTATCTCTATTAGAAGACAATTATCTGGTTTATTTTGTAATGTACTTTATTATTTATTATACTTGATACATTGTTAATTATTCATTAAAACAGAATGATGATTCAAGCAGCAGCCTGCTTTCTTCCAGTTAAGAAACTGTTGTCTAATGCCTTCTGTATCTCCAGCGAAGATCAATGATGCCAACAAATCAAAAATCCATGACCTGCTGAAATGCTGCTTGATGACTAAGGGAAGCCAACTGGAACTATCATGCCAGGCCAACACTGCACCCCCACATCGGAGCAAACGGACTGAAAAAGAGCCAAAAGCTCCCCAGCACAGGCCACAAGAGAACCAGGAGCATTCTGAATCAAAAAGTCAATTTCCAGAACTATAAAATATACTGTATGTAAAGCAGCTACTCTGGAGCAAGACTGACGGGGAAGCATTACACAAGCCACGGGGCTATTCGGATGAATACTGTGACAACCACCACCACCATAATAATACAAATACAAAAAAACCTGCAATAATGCAGTAACTAAGGCTCTTGTTAACCTGCTTATTACAGGTGCCTCTCTGGGAAGCCCATTCATATTAACTTATGAAACATCAGGTACAGGAAAAGAGACCACCTGCCACTTGTACTTGATGTCGTTATCTACACTTTGCAGCTATCTCCACTCTGATCATTTATCCAATTCTGTTAAACCTGTTAACTCACTGCCTAACGTTAGTTTTTGTGTTAAAATGTTCCTGCTCCTAATTTTCCTGAATGTTTGTCCCCTTGTATTAGAAAGCCCCCTTTAACTTACTTGACTTCTCATCAACCAGCAATTTACTGTACAATCCCACTCGCTGCCTGTGAACAGGCTGGCTGTTGGGGTGACCTCAGACCAGAAATGAATGCTAGGATACTTGACATGGGTTGAACCTGAGTCGCAATGGCTGTGCTCAGTATGTATTAAATAACAAAAAAATGATTTAAACAAAACAAAAAAAGCAGGTTAGCCAAACAAATAAACAATAAACAGCAACAAGTAGCATGCTGGTTATCTTTTTAAATTATTATTTTACCTCCTGTCCCTACTCTTATTCTCCACTCTGAACACTCTTCCTCGAGCAGCCAAACTGCGGCTCTTTTATATTGGTGACCGAGAGATCAATTTGCTATCAATTATTGTATTATCCCATGGTCACCTTTTGCATGGGTTTAGTATGGATGCATGACTCTCAGCTAATTGTATACTTAGTAACTGATTCTGCATTCCTACAATGTATTTAAAATATAAACAATAACATGGCGGACGGCACCTTGCTCATCCTGCCACACAATAATAAAACACAAACACTGGCTTTTCGCCATCATATATACATAAATCATAACAACAACAATAATAATAATAATAATAATAATAATAATAATAATAAACAAACATATACACAAAGAGACAGGACACCCTGCCTTATGCTTTTTGCAGTGATAATTATACATAATGATACCACCTGTCTTGGTTTCCTCAAGATTTAACGGTGAACAACTACCTTTTTTTTGCCTACAATGAACTGCATATCCTGGCTATAGGTAAAGAAAAAGGATTGAAATCTTACGTAATCCAGGAAATAAAACTCCCGACACATTGCAGTTTGAAGCATTCAGTTTTGATAGATTACCAGCCACAGGTGTATAGGCAACAAGCTGAGGTCGGGCTAAATTAATTAATTAAAAAATAAATAATGGCTTTAACAAACGTGTTTGTGTTCATCCCAAATTCATCTGAAGCTCTGAAGGTTGTGGGCTCATGCATCCAACAGGAAGATAACTTAGCATCACCCTGCCCGACGCATGAGACATGGCACCACTAAACGCTCAGTTTCTAAATTAGATCCAACACAAAGGACCATCTGCTTTGTAGTCTACTTCACAGAAAGCTGGTCTCAATCAAAGGAATTATGAGAAGGGTGAGTGAATTAGGCTAGTATCCAATTCCAGACCAACACATTTTTAAATACATGTAAAAGTTGTACAAAACATCAATTTTAGTATTTTAAAAAAAGACAGATTTCATGATCAAATGAATAGTTCATGACAACACTACATATTAAAATCCCCACTTGTAGTTTATTAGCCATTCAAGCATGTTTAAAAAGCGTACACATGATAAGCTTGTTGAGAGAAACACAGCAACACACTTGATTGAAACTGAAATTACATCCATTGTTACAGGTTATCGAAGATAGTGTGACGATCACTCTGGGTAGATTTTTTCATTTGTTTATTGATAACAGTAAATTAATTTGTCTCTGACGTGAGTAGTCACAAATTTTTCCTGCTGTCTTTCTTGATCCTTATTAAAGATAACAACAATCCCTCTGTGTCTCAAAGTATGCTATATAATTTCAAGAGAAAAAATGACATGCAAGAAGACTGCAGTTACCTTAGTAACTGGTTTTCTTCATGGTTGTTAAAGATTCAACAGCCAATATTTTCTGGATTAGTTTCCATAAGTCGATTAAAAATGAATAAAAATGTAAGGGCAACTAATATATATATATATATATATATATATATATATATATATATATATATATATATATATATATATATATATATATATAGGCAGCATATATTGAGTTTGTGTTCAAAACAGCCAACTTCCTAACGTTTCGGTATGTTTAACATGCCTTTGTCAAAGGGAAATGGTGTTTAAAAAACCAAACAGTGGAGGTACTTCCAGGCTTTTGATGCCATGGCAACTACACTTACAAATTTCTATTTAAATCTATGTGTGTGTTTGTGATGTAATTGTGTAGCAATAGATGGGAACACAGAGGGACGTTAAAGTAATAAGTAAAGTCAGCCCATCATTCTCCATGCTAAACAACATCTGGAAGTCAAAACAAGTGGGTACAAAATCTAAACTGAAGATCTTTAAGAGCAATGTCCTCAGCATGCTGTTATATGGAGCAGAGTGCTGGAAAATTACATCAAGAACAGCCCACAAGCTGAACACCTTCCAAAACAAATGCATGCATAAGATCCTCAGAATTTTCTGGCCAAGAACAATTTCAAATCAAGAGCTTCACCAAAAAACAAATAAGGCCTCTAGCCTTAGCTGTTATGAGAAAATGATGGAGATGGCTTGGGCATGTGTGTCGAATGACACCAGACGCACTACCCAGAACTGCCTTACGGTGGACACCAAATGGAAGGCGGAAAAGGGGTCGTCCAAAGCAAACGTGGAGAACGAGATGCGGTTATGCGGACTGAAATAGGACAACATCACCAGACTGCAGACCGACTAGTGGTGCTCTCTCACTGAAGCCTTATACTAGGTAAAACACGGGGCAGGGTCATTAATGGGAGGTAAGTGAGGCAGATTATGCCCTCACATTACTGGAAGTAAGATGGCCGACTCGGGGGGGGACGGGGGGGGGGGACGGACTACACCTCCCAGATGTCCTTTCAATAGGAAACAACGTCATCATGAAAGGCCCATCTCAACATAGAGAACTGACTCACAAAGTCAGTTGGAAAGAGTAGAGCTTTGTGCTGAGAGAGAGAGGAGAGGAGAGACCTGTAAGTGCTGTTTAATGTGAATGCCCGTGTTTTGACCTGCTTTTATTTGACTGCCTGAATTGATACCTGACCCTGGATTGTGCCGAGAACCTGATTCCATGTTCTGACCTTGTGCCTGTTTTTTCAGCTTGTCTTTTGGAACTGCCATCCTAATTTAAAAGAACATTGTTGTATGGGAGTTGTATTTCTGCTACTGTTACATGAGCGCATATTCATTCCCACAGTGAATCTGCTACTCCTATATATATATATTATATATATATATATATATATATATATATATAGTGTAATAAATTAGTATCATAACTCTTTTCATTAGCCCCTTAGTTCTGTTCAACTTTCCACTTCTTTGAGAGTGGTCCTCTTTTCCTTGTCAGTCGTCTGGAATAAGCCCCCACCATGCTGTATATGTGCTGGATGAGCATACCTTACATTGATCTCTGTCCCAGTTTCATCAAAGCAGGATGACAGATGTAACAGGAAAGGGACTTGGTGTTGTACCTTCAGATTGTTGATTTTAAAACTGTAGCGACTGCTGATGCACGAATTATGAAGCATAAAATAAGATATTGATATACCAATATCATCTCTTCATACTCTCCAGCACACAGCATGCACTTGAAAGATGAAATGCTCCTGCAAAGGAACTAAAGCAAACCTTCTAGTTTTTAGTTTCGATTTGTCAGTCAAAGAGGAACACTCCTGCCTTGTGAGAAACTAATGATGGGAGTCAGAGCAAAGAAGCCAAGTGACATGATCCCGTCAGACAATTTCAAGGCTAACCAAAGGCTGCAGGGAAAAAGGGAGGAAGAAATAGTTATAACAGAAAATAAAATTGAAAACCCTCTCACATCACAGTGAAGATGAAATTATCACCTTGTCAAACTGTGAACTTGCTTATTTTCTCACCCCTTCGATAGGATTTGAAGAGTATGTATTACATTGTACATGGTATATGCTCAGTAACATTTTTCTGAGATGGACATGTTCAAATATATTTTTTTCAGAACCTGGGGGTGTGGGGGGGTCTCGAGATTTCCCAAAAAGAATGTGGACAGTGCCTTTCTGCTATGCCAATTTCTATCTCTCACATTTGTACCTGCAACTTCAGGTAAAATGATCAGAGGTGCTCTTTAAAAAAAAAAAAAAAAAAAAAAAAAGACCATCATCTTAACAAAAACTCAATCAGCCAGTCCCCTGCAGAGCCCTTGCAGTCAAAGAGAACCAGAAGGCAGAAGGTCTAAAGAAGCTGGGCTGCTGATTGCAGGATGACACCTGTGACAAAAGTAGGCTTTTAAAAGCCCCTGGGCAAATTACCTCTGTGTGGGGTCCATGTATATTCTAGCTACAATATAACAGCATGAAACAGCTACAGACCAAGCTGCTATAGTGCAAAAGGATTAATACTACCCCCTGCCACTACCACTACCACCTCAGAGGAGATGATAAACATAGGGATCAGGTGTATTGTATGCTAAAGAAACAAGAGTCACAAAAATACTGAAAGCTTGAAATAAAATAATCAAAACCTTGCATGAGGTCCCTCAGGTCACTGTTAAACTAGTGGATGACAGATACCCTGAGGAATATACTGTGGCAAGTTACTGTATGCAAATGCTGCTTTATTATATAAATATTAAAGAAAACAACAACAACAACAAAAAAAAAAAACACAACATTTCCCTTTAGTCCATATAAATTGTTAAAAACCTGTCCAGCAGCAAAATATACTAAATAGCAGAAACCACAACCCTATGAAGCAATATGTTTTCATGTAGTTATTTTATTGCCTGTAGACTTTCCTTCACAAGCTTCGTTTAACAACGCTTGTGCCACAAGCCTATGTGAAATCTACTACATATTGTTTCATCCTGCTTTTATTTATTTATTTGGTAAATCATACAAAAGTAGTTGCCAAAAAGGAAAGAGGAAAAGCAGATTAAAATCACCTACACTACATCAAACCTCAATTTTCCCTCACAGCAGCTATACTACCTTGTCTCCCTAATGGAATACATTTAATTGGTTTAAAGTCCTACCGTCTTTAAACCGAAGGAGATAGCTGGGAAGGCTAGCAGAAGCCTCAGGACACTGATAAATGTGGCACACTAGTGACTTGCACAGTTCTGCTTACCGTGCTGCGTGAAGAGGTCACTGTGCACGATGTCGATCAAGCAATGCAGCTTCTGCCGCAACAGACGCCCCTGTGGAACTTTCAAGATGAATTCTGTAAATAGTTTGCTGAAGACAAAAAAAACAAACAAAAACCATTAAGACAGATCCTTCAGTAATATTAAACATAATTAGTGTAACGGACTGACAAATATACTTGATTTGTTAAACAGTGGTAGCTGAGCACAGTGGATAACATCGAAAATGCATTTGGTAGCTGACTGAGTTTAATTGCATTTACTCAAGGGCATTACCCATCAGATCTTTATATTTATGAATGCCCTTTTTGGCATACTTTCTCTCAGGTTTACCAGCAGTTTACAGAACTGAACATCCTCATTCATCTTGCAAACATTTCCAAAAGTAAACTTTTTTTTTTATGTACCAGCAATGAATAAGCTATGGATTAGTTGTCATGACATTTGAGAACATGCTGGCGTCGGAAAATGAATGCTATTCTTAACTCACTTTAGCCTGGTTGCATTCTATTTACAACGGCAGTATTGTGTTTTTGTTCTTTATTTCATTGGGTTAGTATCAAAAATATGATGGATACCTACAGAACTTTTTTGGAGCATTATAAGAGAACATAAACCAAATTCTGACAGCACTTAAGAATGACTTTGGCAATATTCATCAAAATGCATAAAAGGCTTTCTAGATATATCCAAGTGCAACAGGCAGACACCTGCACTCTATCCGCTGAGGAAATGCACCCTTAACAAGGATAATAAAGGCTGTTAAATAGTATGGCTGTGGCCTATCAAGACTTCCCTTGTTTGTAACAATTATCCCTCACCTCAAAATCCAACAGCTTATTGAAATATCCCACGGCTGTAGCTTTTATCTTTAACTGTTAAAATTACTTCACACTTTTATTACTCTGTGTACCAAACGTCTTAATTGTGCTCTAGTCCTACACTCTGGTAAATTAAGCCACTTTTAAACCCTCATTGTTTGACATATCAGAAGCCCTTACAACCTACTGTCACCCTAGTAGTTCTCTAGAGATACAGCTTTTCCTGCCACAGATGAATTTACGAAACTTTATAAAATACAGAGATGATTGAAAACAGTTATCAACCAAGTTGGCAGGGAAAGCATCTGCACAAAAGGTGCTTGTGAATTTGAGTCTCTAGTGTGCCAATGGCTAGGATCCAAAGTAGGGTCTTTGAGTGTAGACTTGCAAAGGGGAATGTTCTTCAGTGATCAGTGGGTTACTGGATGACATTATGCAAAGGACCTATCAGTGCTAGCGGTAATGCCGACAGCTGCGCGTTGGTACGGTCTATTAGGCTCAGGCTACCTCTACAGCAGGAGAAGTTACCTTAGAAAAGGCATCTTTTAGTAACCAATATTAGAAGACCAGTGTTTATGGGAAACAGCCTACAACATTGCATGCTAGTTGCGGTCAGGTGCTGACTAGTAACAATTGCTAAATTAGTGTATGTATTTTAAAATGAATCTTTAGTTATGTACTGAATTGAGGCACAATGCATAACTGTGCTTGTTGGCTGCTGGTATATATGCTACACTCATAGTCAGGATTCGGTAAATGACCGACAAAAATAACCATTTCACCATTTGAGCATTGTGACAAATTATCAAAAGAACGAAAGGTTATTTCGGTCTTTGATCAAAATTATTTTGATCAAACTGTGAAATGGAAACTATCAAACAAGCTAAGAGCGAAACGTAAATGAGACAGCTTATTTGGTCTTTGAGTAAAGTTATGAAAATCAAATTGCAAAATGTAAAATACCAAGAAAGCAAAGAACGGAAACACAAAAGAGGAGACAACTTATTCGATCTTCGGTCTGCTGGAGGATACAGTCAGAATGAATTTCAATTGCCCTATAGTTCATTACTAATTTTTTCCTCTAAAACTATTTTCTAAATAACAAGATGAGAACATTACGAACATGATTTCAAAGTTGCTTGAGGTTTAATGTTAGGGGTCACTATCCTCTTAAATTGCTTACCACGACCCCCTTGCAAATGAGGCCATGGTCTCAATGGGTTAACGTCCTGCATAAATAATAAATACATAAAAAAATAATGACTCAATGACATGTATATTATAAATATAATTTAGTGCTTTTATGTTCATTCAATAAAAAAAAAAAAAATTAAAACATTTGTATTTGCCTTGATGACCATTTTTAACACACTGCAATTAATTGCTAATAGATTGAGCAGCATCTTTAAAAACTGTTTGAGAATTGTGCATTTTAGTTTTAGAGTGATGAAACAAACATTAAGCTACTTGGTCACGCCGATAGTAGTCACGTTTGGAGAAAGTCTGGTGAGGTATACAAAGAAAAGAACACCAGACCTACTGTCAAACACGGAGGTGGTAATATCCTTCTATGGGACTGTTTTTCCTCTAATGGCACAGGACATTTTGTTACAATACATGGTCAAATGGATTCCATAGCATACCAAAAGATATTGGCCAATCACTTGAAACCCTGCGCTACAAAACCTGGTTTAAAGCACAACTGGACATTTCAGCATGACAACGATCCAAAGCACAAATCAAAATCTACTTCAGAAAGGTTACAGCAGAATAAAATCAAGGTTCTGGAATGGCCTAGTCAAAGTCCCGATCTAAATCAGATTGTGAATCTTTGGTATAAGTTGAATAAGGCTGTGCACAAGAGAAGTCCACGGAATTTAGAATGAATTGGAAAAATTTTGCATTGAAGAAAGGTAAACAATAATAAATTAATCATGCAAAAAGCTCATTGACAAATACTCTAATCATTTAAGAGGTTATTATTGCTAAAGGTGCCTCAACTCGATATTAACTTAATTTTCCTTGTCAGGGTATGAATACTTCTGAACTGGCATTTTTTGAGTTTTGCAAAAAAAAATAAAAAATACTGAAAAAAATAATTGTAGATATCTATTTCTTGTAACTTTTTTTTTCCTCATTCACAAAAGCAAAATGTTGCAATAATAGATTTTACCTATAATTATTTGCTTATGAATACATGGGGGGGGGGGGTCTCTATAATTTCAAATAAATAATTAAGGGGATTTATGTGCCAAGTAAAGCTCAGAATCCACAGCACTTTTATTGTATTTGTGCTAACTTTATGCTAATAACCCAACACTGTTTGTCAGTCTAAAGATGTTTAGCATAATAAATAGGTATAAAGATTACTCCCTGTGAAATAAATGTTCCCTGTTCAAAAGATTCAGTCTCCAGTAATAATAGTATATAAATGGAACACAACAACCATCCTCTCATGCTGATCATCCATTAGTTAATACCATTTTAGAGCTAAAGGCTTTTAAAAAAAAAATAAATAAAAAGAATGAAAGAGCTGAAAATAATAATTTGTTGGTTAAAAATGAGAAATTAATTGCTGGTTTCATAAAATCAGGCAATGATGCGCATTGGCATTTTCCTGAAGCTGTAGAATTAATTTTAGAATACCAAAAATTAAGAATGACCGGTTTACTTTGTTCAAAACATTGAATTGCCAAAAACCAAAACAAAAAAAAAAATCAACAGTATATTCATAAAGTTTAAGAATGGTATCTTGTGCAGTCCAGACAAGAGAACAGCTAAAGCTCTACAATTAAGATTTCATCAAATAAGTAAAAACCATCACACTTAGAAGAGGTGACTAAGGGTTGTGTGCTATATTTTGTATACAGGATAATGGAATTTTGCCAGATACATTTGTAAATCTGCTCTATTTTAATGAACAATATGCAGCTCAAATCGAGCATTGCAGAACATTAAGCTCCCAGAGATTTGTAGGTTAACCCTTGGCTTAAGAGGAGATGAAATACTCTGGACATGTGGGCCAATGCTGTCATTTCCTGAAGGGAATGGATTTTGTGGTACTCTAACTGCAGACCAGTGGCCCATTTCATAAAAATCTGCGATTGCGATTTGCTAAGAAGCCAGAGACGAGCGATGCGTGCGTTTCATAAAACACTGCATTGCAAGTATCGTCACTTATGCTCACTCTTTTGCGATCTGCGATGAGTGAATGCAATTTTCTTTTTTTGGAAGAACAAAAAAATGATACAATTATTGAAATGGCTGGTCGACACAAATCCGTTCTATTTGGCAAGTTTTCTGGAAGTCTTAGTCATAAAGAAAAAACAAGTTGCAGATGATCACTGATGCAGTAAACATTGTTAAGGAGAAGCAAAGACCAGTAGCTGAAATAAGAAAGAAATTGATAGATCTAGCGAACAGAAAAATTTAAAGAAGGACAAAAGGGAGACGAAAAAGCAGATGGAGGAAAACAAAAAACTACCTCTGTTGACAAGATTTGGAGCCATCAACAGTGACAGGCTGTACTTTGAAGTTCTATACATACATAATGAAAGACCTTCTTCAGCAGTGTGGAAAAAAATTCAATGCTGTATAGCAAACTTATTTAAAAGAAAGATTACGTGGTTAAAGAATCCTCCTAAAATCACACTACATATTCCACCAAATGAAATGGCTAGGATTTGGGGCGGATCTGAGTGAAAGAAAAAAAAAAAGAAAACTTATTTTAGTCTGCACAGCTTGACAAAATGCCTAAGATTAAGCTCCACTTTAGAAAAATGTCTGGGAATGCAACCGAGTTAAACATTCAGACCATTAATTGTTTCTACTGGGTTATGAGAACAAGAGACGTTCCTCTGGGGATTGAGGGCTGTGACAAAGCAATTCTCATGGAAGCGTAGTTACTGCCTTATTAAAGTTAATGGGAAGAATCCAGACGTAATAAGGATTCTAGTCTGTGGAGTGTGAGGACAAGCCCATGCACTCAATTCCTTCATCTTCGAGATTCTGAATGACTAACTAACCAGCATTCGGGATAATGAGTGTTTGGTCATGGCCCCTAGCATCAGTAATGGGACAGTCTCAGTTTTTAAATCTTTTGCATCTTTTAGGAGAATGTCTGCATACTGCACACGGGCGGAGTGTTACATACACAGTACGCAGGTTATATACTTTATGGTGTGCTCTGTAGTACACTTCGTGTTATCGCATACAAAAAGACACTATGTAAATGTAACCCAAGGCTGGGCGGTCATGTGCTTCACACAAATGGTGGACGTTATATTCTGAAAATTATGGTACAGCAGTTAACTTTCACCATGCAGCATCTTTCATTCATGAAATAAACACAATTTAAAACTAAGTGTAAAAAGCTGAATTCAAAAGATTCAAACTTTAAATCAAGCTCTGCATCTGTTGAGCAACACAGCATGATCTGGAACACTGAGCCAAGAAAAAGGCGATCGGGGGGGGGGGTAGATATTCAGTGCTAGATATTAACATTTGCTGAATAAATACATAATTAAGTATACTTTTTTGGCAAGATCAATTGGTGTTCTAACACAAAAACAAGTCCATTCAGTACAATATTATTATTTTAAGTTAGGAATACACCACTTACCTAAGTTCTTTAGGATCAAAAACCAGTTTAACATCGTTGACAATTGTTGGCAAGTATTTCAGGGCAGCTCCCTATATTGACAGGAAAACAAACACATTAACATTATATTCCAAAAAGACAGCTAATCTAAACATTAAAGAGATGTTGGATTAATGTATGCTGTTGAACACCCCTTTTAATCCATTGAAAGGAAATCTAAAACTAGGGACTTCAGGGATTTGGTGGTGAGGTCATCAGGACAACAGGACCTGGCCATGCTACAATAATAGCCTTGGATTAGAAGATACATCCCTGTTTCTTTTATTTATTTTGTACTTATTACTTATCTTCCAAGAATATACTCTGTGTGTTTCTCTTTGTTTTTCTGTGTAGATATTACCATGATCTATTCCAGAAAAAAAGATTTTCCAGGCAGAAACAGTACAAGAGTAGATCTTTTTATTATTATTTTATCCCTGCTACTGTGGATTTAATACATAAATAAGTGCTGAATGAAAGTGCACTTGAGAAATGCTGCTCTAGTGGACTGTGTGAGTGGATGCAATGCATCCGCGTTGGATGAAAACCATTAAAAATAAAGTCCCTGTACAGAGTACCGATGAGCACCGGCAAAATTTCACCCCCGGCTTTATTAAAAGTGAATTGAAAAGCTTGACGTCATGGACCAGTCCCCATTTACAACAGAACATTGTCTTGAGACCACACATCTGTCATTTTAGCATAAAATCAAGTCATCAAGCCACACATTACATTTAACGCAACTGCTCCATCCCCTTCTTGTGCTTTGGAAAAAAAAACAAAAAAAAAAACAAACAACATTTATTACTGTGACGAGCGGATAACAGATTGAGGAAACAAATAGGGAAGAGTACTCATCAAATAACAATAACACCGGGCTGTATACACAAGGAGGCCACCTCCGAGAAGGAAGAGCAAACCGTTCCTGCACCACCGCCAAGGCCAACGCACAACTACGCAATGAGTTTTCAGTTAGACTGCAAAGAATGTATTGTGTAGACATGTTACAAACTGCTCCAGCAATATATACTGTTACAAATCCAGAATACTTCGATTACTATTGTGAACCACCAAGACCATATATTAGAAATTCCTGCTGGTCAGTTGAAACTAAAATGCAATCAGGATATCCAGGCCATGTAAGCAGCAGATTGTAATGATTAGTTACAAATAAATATAGGGCCAAGACTTCATTAGTATGCTTCCTATTTTCCACTGTTTATTAGTTAATTAAAAAGCACAGCTCTTGGCACCTCATTATTGATCACTTGCAAATCCCACCAGTGCTTTTCTGTCCGGCATGCTACCCATACTGGCTGAATGTAACATTTTTGAAATGTCCTTAACCTCACAGTGCAGTTTGGATTTTCCAACTCTCTGTCTGTTCGTTTTACATTACAACCACTGTGTCTGCAGACGCCTGTCAAATTGGTACGCAGCAATTACTTTCAATATCATACACTGTTCATGTAATTGTAATTTTGAAAGCTAAGTATGGAACCAATAGACCTTAGTGAGTACAGTTCCCAGGAGGACTCCATATGTTCACAATGACATTTTTCAAAGGTGTCATCTTCAGCAGCAGACTAACGTAGTGACATCGCCTCACATACATTGAATGGCATCTGCTGCATAACACAGAACACAATAGCTTCACAGAAGGACCCTTATTTCCAATTGGTTCCCCAAGATCAATTTTTAATTTACTAACAGTTCAAGTGATAATAAACCCAATTACACAGCAACTGCCTTGTAATTGGGTTAAAGAGATTTGGGAGGTTTAACCCTTTTGGACATGTTTGAATAAAAAAAAGAGAAATTAAAAGGGAAGAAAATTAGTTTTCTGGGAATACCTTCAGTAGGAGCTAGATGAGCCAACAGAGATGCCCGGGGTGTAGACATGTGAAGGTCACAAAGTGGGAAGAAACATGAACACACATTTAGAACTCAACTGTGTAGCAAAAGGAGAAGGGGAAAAGAAAAAAAAAAGACACAGTACTTGACTGAAGTAAAGATTATATGACAAAGCACACAGACACAAAAACTAAAGAAAAAATGACAAAAAGACTTATACAAATCACCAGATCTAATACATACAGTGATTAAAAAAGACACATAGAACAAACTGTACACACCATGCCAAGATTAGTATTAAAGCACAAGGATGCATTGATGTTAGATGTGCAACACATACTGGAAAACCAGATAATACTATTTACCATAATAAAATACATTCAGACTGTACAGGAATATCATGCAAAAAGAAAGCACTTGAGTGAAAGATGCATCATCTTATTCTTCAGTTACTTTCAAGAGACTTAGAAAATGCTAATTCTGTATTTTCTGGTGCAGACAATTAATTTCTATCTCTTTAATTTCAGGGAGCTAGCTGACACAACTGCCAAGGAGGGATTCTGTTTCTGAAATTAAGTTCAACTCCTGCAGTTATTATTATTTATGACCATTATTTATGACTCCAACTGTGACTACTCCATATACAGAGCATCAAAAGAAATGTATCACTATTATATTTTTGAAAAATAATAAGCTATATAAATGATGGACAATATTTTTGGTTTCTTTTTAATCACTCGATCATTCATCCTTGACCATGACATGCTGGAGTGACTGAAGCATATGCACTTAATCACCTAATTAGTGAGACAGTTGATTGGACACTGGATATGGAGTGATTTCATCTGTTGAATTGCCAGCTTCGTGCAATCAGCATGTTGGAGGCTGGACTAGGGCAGCGTACTGTGGCATTTAGTTAAAGCAATAGCAAGTGTACTGTTTGCTGGAAAAGTAATTTGGAAACAATATCAAAAACTAGACTGCATGAAACGTCTGCTGTATTGGGTATATGGTTAAATAAATATATCAATCTAAAAGCGGCATGCTGACGGGAAAAATGCTGAGTAAACTAGGTTAAAGCAACTTGCAAACAGACTGCATGTGCTGGATTTGACCACTGCTTTTGGGAAGGTGTATGGGGACACAGCACGTGTAGTATGCACAGCATGAATCAGCCAAACTAAAAAAAAAAAACCCAACAACAACAATAATCTTATCAACAAGGCATAAAGAGAATGGAGGGTAAAACATCTTATCCCTTGTGGAAAAGAATAATGACATAACCCAGTTGTTGTCACAATTATAAGCAGTGGGTTGGTGTTGGTTGTTTTCAAGCAACATACCTTTACCATTACTGTGTTTTCAGAGTTGCTGTTCATCATGTCATTGAAAGATTTGAAGAGGTCCCTCAAGGACTCCATGAAATCAACTTCTCCTTTATTTTCATAAAGTCTGAAAGTCAAAACAGATCATTAGATAACACTGGGAACCCACAAACCACATAATAATCACAGTATTAAACTGGAAAACACAGACCGACTACCTCATCAAGTCTTCCTTGGTTTAATTACAGACTTGCTGAATACATTCAGTATGCAAAACCCCAATCATCATTCATCATTTTCATTTGCATTTTAAATTGCAACTCAACAGCTTTTTTTTTTTTTCTTTTAAATTCACAAATCTCCCAGAACATCTGTGAATATTTACACAGACATATAAAGGCAAAAAAAAAATTATAATTGTGACACTCTTGTTCCTAGTGAATACATTTTGCTAAGCAATCCAAGCCCAGAATCTACAATTTAGACCATGCAATTTTTGTTTAAATAACCGCATGTTAAATTACACATTACAATTCTCCATCACCTTAGAAAGGGAGAATCATTGTCAACAGATTTGTCTTAAAAACATGGAAAAAGAAGTCAGTATTTTAACAAGTTACAGAATACTCAACAACTTTGGTTGAATGCACAAATTTAAACTGAAACAAAACAGTGATTTATTTGATAGGTATCCTTTTGTCCTGAGAGAATGCTCCTCTAAATTCACTACCCTATTGCTAAACTACTACACTGCATATATTCACTTATGGCTCTTTCAGTCCATTCCAGTCAAGGACCTTGTTCTTAATTGATTATCTTGGTTCCATCAAACAATGAAAAAGACCTGGTTGGGACACATTTCTAAACTGCTGAATTTAATAAAACAAAAGGAAATTGATGCTAAGCAAAAATTATCATAGTGAGAACATAAAACTGCAGTTCCACGCATCAAGGTACTTAATCTGGCAACCTCACCTGCACATACCAACGGACAAGAAACTCAAATACTGATTAAGTAGAAACTTCGAAATTCCTTTTAACCTTCACAAGACTTTTTCACTTTGAACGTGCAAATAAGTTACCATAATATGGGAATTTAACACTGTGCTAAGTTAACACTTTTTTCCTAAACAGAAAACAAATAGCTTAAAAAGCTTCAAATGAATAACATGAGGATAATTCAAGAGCACCACCATACACCATATTTGTTTCTTGCTCATCCTATAACATGCGCAGTTTGTTTTTGGTACAAACTCAGCACTGGTTTATGAATATGGCCCTATGGGCATGATTTTCAAAAAGTCGTAAATGATAACTCCAGTGTTAATCAAGAAATTGGTATACTTGTCTTTTCTATACTTGTGGTTATGAAGGAGATTTATTCACTCGTTTTAACCATTTGTAACCTTACAGGGCGTTTGTTGTATTGATAAAATGATACCCCGTTATTTGCACGAAGTGTAATGTTACTGCTAAGAAATTCTCAATGCAACCGTAGCCCATTTCAATTCTGCAATTCTACGTTATATGACAGTTGACCTCTACTGTAGATTTTATTTAAATTATACAACTGCAATCTTGGTCTAGAAAATGGTATATTAGATATTGCAATAAAGATTCCTTAGGTGATTGTAGATTTGCAATGCGTTCTTGGCTTTTAACACCTGTGTCTTATCCATACAAGAATGAAGAACAGGCATACAAGGACGCACAGATCCACTAGGAAAGTGATCGACATCACTGGCATGGAATTTGACTGTGTACAGTGTATACTTTCACCTTTCACACGTTTGTACGCATTTAAAATCTTTATAATACTGTAAGTATTTGGTGGCTACTTCTAATCATGCTGAGTTTATCACGGAGGCGAGAAAATGCATGATTAGAAGGTTCACAAACAATTATGAACAAATTGGAATGGGTAGGGAGTTCTAGCGCAATTTTAAAAGCTTAATAAATATATAATGGAAGTGTTACATACATGATATACATGTATAATATAACTACAACTGCAAAAACAAAATGTCCCTTCCTTAAAACGTATTTATTTATAGCCCAAATTCGTACACACCAAAATACAGACCTAAGCAGCCCCCAATTTTAGCTGTGGTGAAGGTCAAACCTCATTTGGCACTGCATGGTGGTTAGAACTAATATGGCAACCAGTATGTTTAACTGTCTTTTTCTTTTTTCAACACTGCTGAGGAATCCCAATTCTGTCCAGTCAGCGGTGTTGCACACCAGCATAGCAAGCTACAACGACATGCATTACTAGCTTACAGCAGTGGTACAATGTTGTGCATCATACAAATTTGTAACACTGTGTTAAACACTATGAAGCACAGTCAATCGGGGTCACAGTGAAATCCCAGCAGTATGCAAAATGCTGTTGGATTGAGTTATTTTTATCTAAGCTTTTGAGCTGTCAATGTCCCACGACCATGTGGTAACACTCTTCATTGGCGCGCGATCTCTCTCTCTCTCTCTCTCACAAAAGAGCTGGCCGACATCGGATTGAGAGCACACCTGTCTGTCTCCACGCTCAGGGGACCTGCAGTGGAGGGATCCTGCACGGTATCATTGCCACAAACAAGTTTGTGAGCAGAATCAACAACAAATTCACAAATCAGTGCCTTTTTGGTACATAAGACACAGTGTGCCATTTATTTAGTGATTCTTCAAGGTTAACTCCCTTGTTTGACCTGCTCAAAAATGTATGAGCGGCTATTGGATTACGTTTTATAAAATATATATATTTTTTTTTAGTTTTGGAGGAAAACACAATGCTAAAATTCACAATGTGTTGTGTATTTTGACACTAGAACACCTGGAGATATACACAGAAGCCCCGCAGCAGTCTTTCTGCCGACTGATTAGATGTAACTAACACACACACACCACACACACACACACACACACACACAGTGCCTTGCAAAAGTATTCAGACCCCTGACCAATTCTCTCATATTACCGAATTACAAATGGTACATTGAAATTTCATTCTGTTTGATATTTTATTTTTAAACACAAACTCAGAATCAATTATTGTAAGGTAACAATGGTTTTAAGTTGGGAAATATTTTTAAGAAAAATAAAAAACTGAAATATCTTGCTTGCATAAGTATTCAACCCCTGTGCTGTGGAAGCTCCCAGTTTGCACCGATGAAAGAAATTGCCCCAATGAGGACACAATTACCTTACCATTGGCCTCCACCTGTGAACCATTAAAGTTGCTGTCATATTTTCTGGATAAAAACCCCACTGTTGAAGGATCATTGGTAAGGCTGTGAATCTGAAGGAAAATGAAGACCAAAGAGCATTCTGCAGAAGTTAGAGATAAAGTAATACAAATGCATAGATTAGGGAAAGGGTACAAAATAATATCAAAGTGTTTGGATATCCTAGTGAGCACAGTTGGATCAATAATCAGGAAGTGGAAGCTGCATCACACCACCCAGGCACTGCCAAGAAAAGGCTGTCCCTCAAAACTCAGCGCTCAGACAAGAAGGAGACTTGTGAGAGAAGCCACAGAGGTGCCAACAATCACTTTGAAGGAGCTACAGAGTTCAGTGGCTGGGAGTGGAGTAATGGTGCACCAGTCAACCATATCAAGAGCTCTGCATAACACTGGCCTGTATGGGAGGGTGGCAAGAAAGAAGCCGTTACTCAAAAAGTACCATCTGAAAGCACATCTGGAGTTTGCCAGAAAGCATGAGAGTGACCCAGCTGCGATGTAGGAAAAGGTTGTGTAGTCAGATGAGACCAAGATAGAGCTATTTGGCCAAAACTCAAAGCGCTATGTGTGGCGCAAACCTAACACTGCCCATGCCTCAAGACACATCATCCCTGCAGTGAAGTATGGTGGTGGCAGCATCATGCTGTGGGGATGTTTCTCATCAGCAGGGACTGGGCATCTTGTTACAATTGAAGGAAGAATGGATGGAGCAAAAGACAGGAAAATACTGCAAGAGAATCTGCTTCAGTCTGCTAAAAAACTGAAGCTTGGGAGGAAATTCACCTTTCAGCAGGACAATGATCCCAAGCACAAGGCCAAAGCAACATTGGAGTGGCTCAAGAACAAAAAGGTGAATGTCCTACAGTGGCCCAGTCAAAGTCCTGATCTCAATCCCATTGAGAATCTGTGGCACTATTGGAAAATTGCGGTCCACAAGCATCGTCCAACCAACCTGAACAACCTGGAGCAAATCTGCCAAGAAGAATGGGCCAAAATCACTCCGACACTGTGTGCAAAGCTGGTACATACTTACCCCAAAAGACTTAAAGCTGCTATTGCAGCAAAAGGTGGCTCTACCAAATATTAATGTGTGGGTTGAATACTTATGCAAGCACAATATTTCAATTTTTTATTTTTCTTAAAAATATTTCCCAACATAAAACCAATGTCACCTTACAATAATTGATTTTGAGTTTAAGTGTTTTAAACTAAAATATCGAACAGAATAAAATTTCAATATACCATTTGTAATTCAGTAATATGACAGAATTGGTCAGGGGTCTGAATAGTTTTGCAAGGCACCGTGTGTGTGTGTGTGTGTGTGTGTGTGTGTATATATATCAGTCATCGGTTTACAACATACATATCTATAAAACAAACAATAGCAATACATTTTTAACTTTTCCAAAAGAAATCGGTTTATTATCAGATGCACAAAAGCAACTGAACAACGTAGGCAAATAATCTTAGAAGAAAACTTTACAGAAGCTCAGCAGCACAAGTTATAAAAAAAAAAAAAAGTAATTTTTGGGTTTTTTTTTTTTTTCCTTTACCTTAGTCAAAGGCTGTTCACAATCAACACAGATAATGCGCTTCTCCACACTTTCTGACAAGGCAAAACTGTTTTTTTTTTTTTTTTTTTTTTTTTTTTTAATTGCACTTGCCAACCTGGCATTGGCGTCTCTTGCAGCTCTCAGCGGGGTTGCCAGCTTCAGTTTTGGGTATACACTTGATAGCCTCCCTCTGTTCCAAATGCTTCTTGCGAAGTTCCTGTGCTAACTGTAAAATATACTCTCTCCTTGGTAAATTCCTGTGCATTCTTTGCAAGGTTCCGAAGGGGAGATGGCTGCTCGGTCCAATACATTGTAAAACACCTGAACAGACCACCAGCGGAGCCAGCTTTCACAGAATACTTTAATTCCACCTGATCCAAAACATCAACTCCATATTTTGTTTCACTGTAAAACTCCATGGTCTCTGGTATTTTTTTTCACTAGTCTGACCAAAAAAGTCTGACAAGCAGACGCCAGCCTTTGAAAAGGCTGACTGAAAAACAACAGACCTCCAGTCATTCACTCAGGCAGAGAGTAGACACAGCTAAACACATTGCAGACTGGTACATAAAAATAAAAGTAGAATATCGTTCTGTATAATCAAAATACAATTGTTTTCTGCGTGGCCGTCAATGCGACTGCTCCCCGGGCTTTTAGGTATAATGTAATATAAATCGCCTTTATTTCTGCACTCCTGCGTTTCATGCTTTGGGAGAATATTTAGTATATACAGACAGAAATGTACATGTACGCACAGCCCCATATGTGTTACACAAGTGGAGAAAATGACATATTAAAACCAAGAAATGCCAAAATGACTGCCACGGGGCTTCTAATGTTAAGGGTCCTGATAGTTACTTGGCTTAAAATTGATTTTACGTTTTACAAAATGACCCACAAATTTTAAAATAAAATGGTGCATTAAAAGTGCTCTTTCTGATCTTACTGAGGGTGATGAACTAAGTAAAAATTTGTGAAAAAATTGTAGTTTTATTTATATAATTGATTTAGAAGTCTCTCCCCCCCCCCAATATATGCAATCAAGCAGCTACAGCATGGTGTTATATTACTGATTACATTCAAATTGTGACATATGAATAGAACATAAATAAACCAAGACAAGTGGGTTCACAAGTGTCTGTCTTCATAATTGAGGTTCTAACATTAAGTTAACATTATCTCATAATCAACGCTACAATTTGACAGGATGCCAGTTTAGGGTATCCAGCAGAACAACTGACATTTAATTACCAACAGAATATGTAAATGCTGCTTGTGCATGATAGAGAGCGCCTCCACAGGTCCGATTAAAGACAGAGCTAGCCTGCTGCTGACAGCGCTCACTTTGAGGACTTTCCCAGAGACATTCATTGTCCTATTTTATTTTGGTTGCCTGCCAGTTCCATCTTGTGAAATTGTTGTCTGCTAACCTGAAGGACCCAAATCACATTTCAGACATTCAATTAGACCCTAGTCATGAATCTATTCCAAGAGTACCATAAACCTTACTGGTGCTGCAACCGCAAATTAATTCTATGACCATCAGATTATGCATTATAAATACTTCTTGTTGAATAATAAATAGTTCCAATAATCCAGCGAAATAAACTGTCACAAGCAATCCTTTCTCCTCGCTCTTTGAGCCATTTGACAAATGCTTGCTACAATGAATAACACATTCCATAGACACTAAGGGGGGATTAAATAAAACAGCTAACCTTTACAATGCAGTATTATTGAAACAGATTAGAACACCTTGTTTAATGCATTCCAAAAGTAACATTTTTCTATAACAAGGCTTGAATTAAGGAACAAAAAGACAACCAGTTGGAGTTCAATTGGAGGACGTGTTATACAAAAAACAATTAAAAAGCTGATTGCCAAGTGTTTCAATGGGAAATGGTCTTTTTCATATTTTCATTTATGAAAAAGGGTCAAGGCTTCATTTTTATTTAATATCTTAATTTAATCTTTGCATCAATATTTTTACATGATAAATATAAACCCTTTTGTTCTAGTAACCGGTAAATATATGTATGCATATTTGTTTATGTATGTATGTATACACACACGTATGCATAAATATTGAATATTAAGAGGGGCAAAGGATTTTACTTTTTTTTTCTTCCTCATATTGGAAAGTGCAGTTTGAATGTCCACATTTATTAAAAGCCTAAACTTACAGAAATGTAATTCTTGCGCAGTTAAGACTGTTTGTTAAAGATGCTGATTGTAATCATTAAACAAGATAAGCACACTAATGAGCTATTATCTTATCTTAAGCCCTTTGCTTCAAAAGCCTGTTCCATATAATAAGGCTAAAACAGCACAGAATTGTGCCTTAATGGTTCTTTTTAAGTGTCAAGGCTGCTCATGCTTAATTCATATATTTAGTTGTTTTAGTTATGGAATAGCAGAGTGATTGTGGAACTTACTGGTTAAAAAGAACTCGGGAACGAACAATGAACTTGAAAATGTACTCCAGAGCTTTCATAGCTCTGAACAGCTGCTCAGTCAGCTTCTCAGCGTTATCAACGTAGTTCTTCAAAACGGTCGTAAGTTTGCTGTAACAAAACAAAAAGGATACACCTTAGAATAGTATATGAACACCTTTATTTAGTTTAACACTTCATAACCAAACCAGATCAAAATATACTAAATGCAGTTGTGTGTTTATATATATATATATATATATATATATATATATATAAAACATACAAACACACACACAGACAAAATAGCTGTAGGATTTTTGGGGGGATCATATTACCAAAAGGAAACTATCCAATTAATTAAACCAAGTGTATATGCATGTTTGTCAAGGATTTGCTTCTAGCTATAAATGTTACCATGGGTCGCACTTTAGCTTTGACACTATTCACAGTGAATGAAGTGAAAGGCAATCACATGGTTTCAAAGCATGTTAAAACTACTTGCGATACATTATGTAGTGTGGGTGGGTAGGGTATAAATTGGCCAATCGGTGTTTTTATGCCTAACAGCTCTCTAAAAAAACATGTATTGTTTCACCGACTCACTACTTATCGTTTATTCTTTGCATCAATAAATATTGTTCATGATTAAAACTGCAATTGCCTTTAATACACTAATGCAGTGTTAGAAAGTAAAAGGGGTTTTTTATAATGTTTTCCTAACATGCTTAAAAACATGAAGTATTGCACCCTATTAATACTATATAATCATTGATTATACAGTTATACAGTGGATGTATTATTACATCCAAATAGACACAGGATGATTTCTTAAAGTGTTACCGGAAATCGTGGTTCTCATAAATAGAGTCGCACTTTGCTTTTATATTGCAGCGACATGTTGGCCACTGCCTCTTGCTTGTTGTGAGCAGCGTGATCTCTCACTGGATTTTTCTAATTATTAGCACAGCTCCAAATCACAAGTAGCATGCACAGCTTCCCTCTTTATACTGAAGGGGAAGAAAAATCAATTTAGACCAGGCGGTGCTGGTGAATAAGGGGCGTTGGGGCACCGCTCCAAAAGTTTGAATTCAATAATAATTCACTGTTTTGTCACTGGCCGCTAGTAACATGATTACAAAAATCATTACGGTAATTATACACTGCTAACACCGCAAATGAGCATGAGCATGCGCAGCATGGACCTTGGGCAGTTTCCCTGCTGCCCCTGTAGCAGATGCACAGCAGTGATTCCTGAGCTCTGCGTTGAATGGCAATGCTCGTGTGTGTTCAGTGCTCTATGGGGTATGTTCTCTGTCGCCCAAGTGTAGTATTTCACAGGTAAAACAGTCGTTACCTAGGAAACTGGCAGTATATCCAATCTGAGGAGACTGTTTCGTACTGGAATTCAACAAGCGAACCATTGAGAAATGTGCTGCCCTGTCCTCATAGGTGAGTACAGTCCGATTTAAGATGATGCTCGTACACAGACTTGTCAGTTACATGTTGTGCTGTATTAAAATTCCTGATTGTATAATGTTCATTGTGATACATAATGTATGTGTGGGTGTGAAAGACAGAAGCGTTATCGTGTTACTTTGTGACTTTTTTCCTCCGCAATCTGTAGTTATTGTATGTATGTAGCTTTGAAAAAAGGTACTTAACGCTCCACGTGTCTCAGAATTCACCAGCCACGACTGCTTTAGATTCAAGCTGTCCATAGGAAACCTACTGCTTACAAAATCCCTAGCACTCAACTAACCCAATTACTTCTTGCACAAATTACATAATTATATGCTAAAAACAAATAAACAGAATTAATGTATTTCATTTTTTTCTTCAATTATTTATGAGTGGTTACTATATTAAGATATTCAGCAGGTATATTACCAAGACAGGTTGAAACAAATGTTTGAGGGAGTAATACATTAGTGAAGGGATGAAAGCCTAGATGATCAATGCTGCTACCCATTAGAAATGCCTCATCACTGCAACCCACTGAATAATCATGAGGACTGGGGATCAACAGACAACCTTCATTCCACCTGTCAAGCCAATCAATCTTTCCACCAAAACCTAACCCTGTTGGAGAGCAAAGGCCAATGCAGTGCTCCTTGTGGGTCTCCAGCAAAGATCAGCAAGGTGACATGAACAGGATTCAAGCTGCATATGCACAAAAGTCACGCAGCGCTCCAAGTGACAGTGCTTTTACTGGCAAGCCACTTGAAGATAGAAGAAAGCCTCATAATGGCTAAAAAAACAAACCAATCCATTCCTGCCTTCATTACCAATTTCATTCTAAAACTATCCATTAAGTCGGCTCCCAAGTGGTCCATCCAGCAAAGGTGCTCCACATGGATGTGCCCTATAGTCTGGGGATCGGAGGTTTGAGTCCAGGCTATGTCACAGCTGACCGTGACCAGGAGCTCCTAGGGGGCGGTGCACAATTGGCCGAGCGCTGCCTTGGTAGGGAGGGCCTAGCTCACCGGACAGCAGCGTCCTCTGTGGCCAATAGGGCGCCTGTGGTTCTGCAGTGGAGCCTCCAGATCTGTGCTGCCCTCCGGCACTACAGGTGTGGTGGCCTCACTGTGAAAAAATGACAGATTGGCAGGAGCACGTCTGGGAGGACATGTGCTCCCTCCTCTATTCGGAGTCAGCGGGGAGGTTGCAACCAGATAATAACTGGGCATACCAAATTGGGGAGAAAAACTGGGGTAAAAAATTGGAGACGGCTAAATTAAACAAATAAATAAATAAAAATTAAAAAATAAAACTATCCAATGTGAAAAATAATTCTGTGAGTACAGCCCAATACATTTATTTGTCCCAGCCTGCGAATCATTACTGATCAGACTGCTACTCGTTCTAATCAACACCTAACCTGGGTTAATCACGGAAGTCTTTGTTTTTCTGCTTACATCATTTACATGTACCTGTGATGGTCATGGCTGGCACAAAGTAAATTACTCTGTCTAACTGTCTGACAACTGTGTGAATTAACTTCAAATTATAAATGTTTAACTGTTCCCTTACCTTTTTATGGCTCTTGCCATCACTTTTTGGTGTCAAAGTGCTTTGACTATGAGCCATAGACACCTGTAATGTAGGCTTGATCAGCCAAAATGTCTTTACATTAATAAGTGCCAGCACCATCTAGTGCACATGTGTGTATTGCCAGCAAAACAAAATAAAAGCTACATGTTCTCTGAACTTCAAAATCCGTTAATTTACAGTACCAGTCAAAAGTTTGAGTACACTTGCTGGAAACTAGTTTTTTTTCATAATTGAGAATGTTTTACATCGTATACATTTCTGTAAATACTTGGAAATGAAAACACATGTTACAATATACAAAAAACATAAGGAGTATCAAAGCAATGTTCAATAAAATTGAAAATTGTCTCTAAATCTTGGATTCCTCAAAATAGCCACCCTTTGCCTTAATAACAGCCTCACAAACACGAGGCACTCGGTTAACAAGTTTCAGCAGGAAATCACCCGACAAGTCTTCCCAGCTCTTCTGCAGCAATTCCCATGGATGTAGGGCACTTGTGGGTAGCTTTGCTTTGACTCTTCTGTCCAGTTCGTCCCATACAAGTTCTATGGGATTGAGGTCTGGAGACTGGGCAGGCCAGGTCATTAGATTGAGTTGTCCTTCACTTTCCTTCTTCGCCAGATAGTTCTTGCACAACTTTGAGGAGTGTTTCGGGTCATTATCTTGCTGAAGAATGAAGGACTGCCCAACTAGCAGTAATCCTGATGGAATGGCATGCCTCTGAAGTACACTATGATAGCCATGCTGGTTGAGATTGCCATGGGCTTGGTAAGGATCACCAACTCTGTCACCAGCAAAGCAACCCCAGACCATAACACTCCCTCCTCCATGCTTGACAGTGGGAACCACACATGCAGAACTCATGCGCTCACCCTCTCTGCGTCTTACAAATACTCGGTGGTTGGACCCAAATATTTCAAATTTTGACTCATCGGTCCATAAGACCGACTTCCACTCCTCAAACGTCCACGTTTTTTTGGCCCAGGCAAGCCTCTTCCTCTTATTCTGCACTCTTAACAATGGTTTCTTTGTAGCAATTCTTCCAGTTCGGCCAGCTTCACACAATCTCCTCTGAACAGTTGATGTTAAAACATCTGTACTTCTAGTAGCTTTTAGCTGAGCTTGTATTTCAGGGGCAGTTAAATCACCGGTTTCGCAGACTTGTGACTCGAATTAACTTGTTCTCTGATTCTGAGGTCACCCTTGGCCTGCCTGACCTTGTTCGGTCCTCAAGAGTGCCAGTTTCTTCAAATCGTTTGATGGTCTTGGTCACAGCAGTTACAGACACTTGCAAAGTTCTTGCTATTTGTCTTAAAGATTGACCTTCATTTCTTAAAGTAATTACAGACTGTCTTTTTTTCTTTGCTTAGCTGAGCGTATGTTGCCATTTTCTGCTCCCTTACATTCAGGAATGACAAACTTGTGCCTATGCTACCTATATTTATAGTAATCATGGACCCTCATCTGTTAACAATAATTGCTGACAAAAGGTTAATTAGGTAACATGCTAGTTAACTCAGAGAACACCTAACAAAGACACTTTTATACTTAGGTCAGTGTTCTAACACCGTGTTATACACATTTCAGACTTTTAACTGACTTGGGCTTCAGACTGAAATCCCCTTGCTTTGGGTGACCATTTCATTGAAATTGACAAGATTTACATTTTCATTTAAAAATAAAATTTTTGAATGCAGTTCACTTATATCAGTTTATATAAGTACATGTACCAAATAATGAAATATTAAGTGTTTATAGACAAGTTCATACAGTTAAAAGCATAGATAATCATGAAAAACTTGTTTCAAGCAGGTGTACTCAAACTTTTGACTGGTACTATGTGTGTGTATATAGATAGATTTTATATAATTTTTTTTTTAAACCCTGTCAAATGTCCTTGGGGAGGGGGGGAAACACAAAAGCACTTACGTGTAAGCAAGTGTAGCACTAAAATGCTTTCGAATGTAGGTTTCCAGGACAGGATTGAAGTGCTGGAACTTTCTGTCAGCAATAAGCCCAATTATAAATACCTGTCAAAAATGACAAGAGGTGTTCATTAAAACCATCACTGATACAGAGCATAATCAGAATTCCACAATTACCATTTTTATAGCATATTTCTGTCGAGTCCAACAAAGGAAATTGTAATGTATTCAACACAGGTTTCAATCTCGGTACAGCAGCTAAAAACCTGATATACAGTCTCTCTTGATTCAGCTTCAATTACAAGGAAATGCAGTATGAATAAAGATGGCTAGCAAACACCACAGTGCCACACTTAACAAGGAGAGTCTGACGATTTTTGATTTCAACACAATGACGATTACAGAGTAGCCCTAGAACAAATGAACTCAAATGAACAGCAGTCATGTATAATCATGGTATGATATGAAGTACTGTAAAAGAAAAAAGACAGATAGAAATAGATAGATAGATAGATAGATAGATAGATAGATAGATAGATAGATAGATAGATAGATAGCTCCACTAGCACACAACGGATTATATCTAACATATGATTAGTTAAATAATCTAAATAAAATCAAGACAGAAAAAAATAATAGGTTGCTCTCTTAGTTGTTTTCTCTCACATGTGCTATGGAAGCTGTAGTGATTTTGAACACTAGATTATCCTCTGAATGTAATGATATACATGTATAAATTTACTAGTATGGATGGATTTAGTATATGTCTCTATTATCCATGCCAGCAGAATCACCTCATATAGGTCATGTGACAAGTCCCGGTGTATTACCCCCCCAACCACACGATTGTCAATCCGGATCCAGGCTGCTCAGAATGAAATGCCTTCAACAACACACAGATCTCCGTGCATCACTATTAGGTTTGCATTAGCAACACAATGTTGTGGCTCTGAAAACGTGCACTGCACCTTTTAAAACTAATTACATTCAAGAAATAGTACAGACTAATCCAGATGTTTAGTGCTGTGCGTGGGTGTTAAAAACCACTGCTTTTGGAAAAGTATTGATTTTCTGTCGTATATCCAATAATTTTAATTATGTCACATAAGACGGCTGGTTAATAATCATGTTATAAGCCATATCTGTATTGCTTCAAATTGGTGGCACTTTAAATGATCAGAAGGTCACAGAATTACTTAGCTCATTCATACAGCCTTCAAGACCAGACAACAGTATATTTTAAAGTTAAAAATTTTCAAACTAGATTTGTTAAAAAATGGTGGGTGTTTCTTTTATTTATTTATTTTTTTCAAAATCAGATGATGATTTTGGCAACATGCCAGGACAACTGGTGGCCTATTTTTAAACAGTTCTGTCGCTATAGCAACCCATACAGATCTTATTTAGATTCCATCAATTTGAATGTGTGGGTTAATTAAAGAATATATATATTTTCAAGGTAGGAAAAAAATGAATATACAATTAAGGTATTCCCTGAACATTGTATTAATAGGTCAGAGGTTTAAAAAGTAGAAAGTACTTTAATGTCAAGAAATTGTTATCTGTATATCTGTTAGTCACGTTGCATTCTTCTAATACAACAGAAAACCTGGTTTTCATTTTGTTTTCAAAACAGTGCTGTTGATCAGGGGAGTTGGGTAATAATTGGCTTGCCTTTAGTCGTAAGTCTTATTATTACGAATCAAGGACAGAATTTTGTTAATTGAGAAGACAACCATGCAAACAGTCAGAATAAATTAATTTAGTTAAATAATACATTAGAAAAGCTGCAGGCCATTACCTAAGTTGCTAAACGTGCTTATTTCATGGGGTTCATTAATTTCTAAAGAGACAGCATGCTAAACCTAATGTAGACAAATGAAAATCTCAGCACTATTTATATATTTAAGAGATCTAATCCAGAAAAAAAAAAAACACATTGAGATTAATCACTTCATTTAGTCGTAAACTCATTCCAAAGAATACTACAGGGACTAGAGTACTATTACCTAATCCCTATGGCAGGTGGGCATGGAGTTTCACACATTCTAGATTTCTAGAGTTTTCAAACACCTCTTGTGAATAAATAAAGTTTCTTACCAGCGCATCAAACACCAGGGTGTCAAACGTATCGCTATCCGAATTCTCCATCATAATGTTGAAAAGTGCATCCAATGTATCCTGCAGGAACTAAAGTGACATGTCATTGTTTTATTGATTTTATAACTATGATAGATAGATAGAGATAGATAGATAGATAGAGATAGATAGACAAATAGATAGACACACTGTATAATACAAAATAATATACATCCAATACAGAATGTTTCTTGAGCTCTGACTGTTATGGAAGTCCCTGTAATACCTACACAATATCTACATGCAATGCACATTCAAACATATGCAGTCTGTGTAACAAACACCATTCATTTGGACATTTTTTCAAAATACTGTAATAACCAATCCATAATTTAATTGTCAAGCAATTTCACACTGTCACACCAAAGAATGCATTGCTCGGCTGCCTTGAGATTCCTGCCGAATGAAAAAGTAAGACTTCATAATACATGAGCTGTCACCTGCACATGTCACTCTTTCAAATCAAGCAAACAGGGCACAGTGGGAGAGTGATAATGTCACATAGTGGAACGCAATCAGTAAGCACAATTCAGATAAAGCAATCAACGTGTGTTAATTAGAGCTGAGAGAGTCGATTCTTATTGATAGCCGGACCCCCTATGGCAGGATGTTGATTCAGCATGATTTAGTGAACAGCACCTCTGCATGTACAGAAGCCATCCATTTGGTTCTGGATTATACATGGCAAACTATTACAAAAGCAGTGAGAGCACTGGTTTTGTTTAACACAAGCAATGAGGTGCAATCCCTGCAGTCGGAGCTCATCCTCTGCTATCACATACACACACACAGTAATATTGAACAGACTTGTTTCTGTTCACTGCCAGTTTGATGTTTGATGAAGAAATGTGTATACGAGTCAGAGAAGTCTTGTGTATAAAGTCGATCTGCTTTGGACAGCTTCCAGACACTTTGCTATCTCACTTATTGGAAATAAATAAATAAAATAAAATAACTGTTGCTTTTGTCCGAGTACAGGACTATTGACACTAAAACAAAACAACCACATTGATTTGTGGTGAGATTTTATATTTGTTATGTTAACAGGCCATCACAAGCACTACAATAACAGTACTGAAGGCAGCCACTAAAAAGGATAGCACATCTGATCTTACTGACAGAGTGTGGAAGGAAACCCATATACAGTAGCATAGTGATGGCCCTGGGCAGGATCAAACAATCACAAACTACCATTTCAGCTTAGTTCTGTAAAACGTAGCCTAGGTTAGCAGTGAGAATACGGTTTGGCGAGTGCTTACACGGTGTGCTTGTTGATCATTACACCTGGTTATGAAATATTACCTTCACCACTTCACCACCATCGACCTTCATCAACTGCCTTAGGTTCTGCTGCAGCAAGCTGGTATTGGAACGCCATTTTAGAAGCCCAAGAAGGTCAACTGCAAAAGATTGAAGATGGGAAAAATTATTTCAATATTCTTTTATTATGAAGAATGAGATTTTGTACTCAAAGACACCTCAGATACAACTGTTTCTGCTGTCCAATGTTATAGTGTTACTTATTGCCTTCATGATTGTAAACTATTCCAGAACTCCCAGTGCAGTCTACTGTACTGGACAGCTCATCATTTTCAGGCCCTTGCTTTTTATAGTTGATTCCGTTTCACTTCGACCTCTGGCTTATTACACACTCGTATCAAAATCAGATATATGTTCTAACTGAGTTTTAAGCACGGAAAATAATAAAGAGAAATCGGTTTTAAATGAGAAACACCAGCTGTTAAATACACTGATGAATATTCATTCATCTCAACAAGTGTGCTGTGGTGGTACATGAAAAATTGAATCTTCTGTCCCTTTATTACAATATTTACATTCACATCATTATTAGAACTGCTATTCAGACATCACTCTTCAGCATTAAGGAGTACACCCATCATATCTGTGGAGGAGTAATGTCCCATGCCTTTCCATAGGTAGTCTTTTTATATATACACACACACACACACACACACACACACACACACACACACACACACACACACACACAGGTCAAGACGAAATTACTGCTGCCATCACTCTATGGGGGTTACAACAGACAGCATTTCAAGATCCTTATGGTAATTTACTGAGACAGATTGGATTCATAAAAGTAATGCCATGTTTCAGGTGTCAAACGAAACTTGAAATGAACTTGACCCTTATAATCTCAAATGCCATGTAGAGATTATTCAGTCCCAGTACGGACTGCTGAGAGCAACGTATCAAGGATTAAGCATGCAACTTTCATTTTACAATCTTAAAAAAAATAAAACTACATTATGATGTTACTTTGCAACACAAAATAGAAAAGCAAAACAAATAAAAGAAACCAACTGAAATCAAGTAGTATGCAGTAGACCTTATTTTTGTGTCAAACGCCAACTTAGTTTACATTGCATGGGTCACACTGAAAAAAAGATTTAATACACACAGGTACACCAAAATGTTATTACATCGTATGTTTTTAGTTATGTTATATCGTAATTTAAAAAATCTGTGTACCATGTTTTTGTTTGGAGTGTGTTAAACAAAACAAATGTAAGTAGCTGTTAAAACTAGACAAAGATACGTGACTAATGACGACTGATGCCTTGTTACTGTATGTATTTGTAACAGAGCTGTGAAGCATAATGATGAGAGGGTGCCAATTGTTTTCCGATCCTTCCGAGTTGTGAATGTGGGACTATGCCATACCAGCTGACGGCCAAAGTTAAAATCACAGGTACTTGCATTACATTATCTATTGCAATGTTTTTGTGCTGCCAAAGGTGCAAACTATATACAGTAACCTGACACAGTAATCTGCAAGGATTTCACCGTAACACTGTAATGCATCAGTAAGTACATATCAGGTTTGACCATTGTATATTTGTATTGAAAATTAAAGGTGAACACTGTTACCATTACCAAGACATTAACTTTCTTAAAATAATGGGTTTTCTGCACAGGCATGTAGCCATGCAGGAAGAAAAAAGGGGAAGGTAAAAGTGATCAAACAAATCAAGCAAAAAAAGCAATGTCTCAGCTTAGAGCAGGTTTTAATTTGGACGGCAAGAAAAGCCATCTGCTGGCATGTTTTTATGAAATCAGCCGAATCGCATGCAAATGATAATGCCACCGTCACAATGCTGAAACTAAAATGTAAGTAAACGCGACTTATTAAGAAATAAAAAGTACAACTTGCCAGTAACGACCTCTTCCTGCCTCGGAAAACCAGACAGTACATTCTGATGCATAACCCCATTTAAGTGTTGTTCCTGTGTTACAGTTATTAAGACCCCTTGTGTTCTATGCCAGACATAGGAACCTTTGTAGGCTCTGGGGTCTCCCATTATGATTTGGTAAGTTACAATGTTCTTGCTCCAGCCAGTGAAATAAATGATGGTTTAAAACCAGTGCAAGCACACTGGAGAGCAGAAAAATGAAACGGCAGCCTGTGCAAAACAAAAGCAGCACTTAATGAGCAGTGCCCTTGGCTGAAGCCCCATCTATTATGGCTAACATGAAGCCCTGGTGCTGCTTCTGACTCAGAAAGTGATTAACTGCAGCCCTGAAAAACAATTACTGTACAACAGGACTTACATTTTTTAAAAGAGACCCAGGAAGTCTAATGTTTTCCGAGATGGATGTATCACATCAGTGTTTATTAAAAGGTCCACTTCTATATTATAAACGTTTTATGTAGTGATCAGGCTTCTAGAGCTTGCGACAATCACCAGTCAGCTCACAAACTACAGCCGCAGAAGCACATATGTGTGTGTCAGCTCTTCGATACAATTTATGTAAGAGGAAGATAAAACACATTAATGTTGTGTGTATTTATAGCCAATATAACATATAGTATAGTATGTTTGTTTTGTTCAACTTTTCTCTATATTACACACACGTATGTTTCTACAACAGTAACAGAATACATGTATATTGGCGATCACACACACCGCAAGTGAGCATCTTAACCATTATGCAAAAGAACCTGGCTATAGAAGGTTGTAGAGTGTCTAACCTCATCTCACCAGCAGGGGTCAGAATCTGTAACAACAGTGCATCACACAACACTTCCTGTTAGACATACTGTATACGTAATAAATATTACTAACTTTGATTCCAACCATTGCCCTTTGCACAAATTCACATTTTCAGTATTTAAAACAATTCATTGGATGGGTCAATCTAAACACATCTGCTAATTTAAAAATCAGACTAAATGTAGAAACTGAACCAGCAAGTGTATTCTGGATCCCAAGCCATCTGTGCACATCTGCTATTCCTTCAGAGTTGACAATTCTGCTCTAGCTGCATGGATATCATTCTAACCTCATAATAAAACGAAAGTGGGTCGCTAAAAAAAAAAAAACACCAGTCTCTTAATTTTCTTTAAAATTCGAGTTATGAAAGGTGTGCATCCCTTTGAACAAAGAAAGTAGTTCCCACAGCTCTGAAACATTTGAGTACAAAAACCATATATGCATTTCTTCTAAATCTCCAATTGTCTGATTAAATCAGGCTTTAAAAAACAAAAGGTCTTTGTAAATAAATAAATAAATAAATAAATAAATAAACAAACAAACCTATTTAGAACTGAGGTTCTCTTAACAAGAACAGCACAGAGGTCAGGGATTTCTTTATCTGAAAACCTTCAGAAATAACACTACCTTGAAGGTTTTTTTTTTCCCCCATTCTCAATCTAATAACTGTTTCTCCTTCTGCTCCAACAGATAGTGTAGTGTAGAGTACAAAACACAATGGACACCCCTACATTTTCACATTCTCTGTGATAAACACTTTGTGAGAGAAAGTAATTCAAAGAATTACCATTCTGTGTGAGCTTTGTCGAGCAGACCAAGGTAGAAATCTGAAAGGAGTCCCTGCTAATTGTGCAGCTTCCAAGGTTCTGCATGCTTTTCCCAGTGGAGGCATAACCTTTCTCCTCCAGCTCAGGTTTAGTGGCTGGTAGATTAAGATAGGTAGAGGAGTCCTCCAACTTCTTTGTTTCTGCCTGTTTAAAAAAAAAAAATAGGTCAAAATAAATTCTAAGCAGTCTAATAATATGCATTATAAATGTCTAATATACATAAATGCATTTACTGTGGTCAAGACTCAGGTGTGTATTAAAGTCAAAATATATTTAAAAAACAGCATATTGGGTCCTGCATTTAGTATCAAGGCCATATTTTGCAGTCCCAAATGTATCAAGCTAATTATGGTTAAACAGTTCACTAAAGAGTTCAATCAGATAAATTAATTGTCTACACTAAGAACTGTAACATTCAAAATCTTGTGGTACTACTGTTACAAAAAATAAGAACATAACAAAGTTTACTAACAAGAGGAGGCCATTCGAACCATCTTGCTTGTTTGTTTGTTAGTAGCTTATTGATCCCAGAATCAGCAGCTTCTTGAAGGATCCCAGGGTGTCAGCTTCAACATTACTGGGGAGTTGGTTCCAGACCCTCACAATTCTGTGTGTAAAAAAGTGCCTCCTATTTTCTGTTCTAATCTCCATTTGTGATCCCTGGTCCTTGTTTCCTTTTTCAGGAGAAAAAAGTCCCTTGGGTGGACATTGTCAATACCTTTTAGAATTTGGAATGCTTGAATCAGATCGCCACGTAGTCTTCTTTGTTCAAGACTGAACAGATTCAATTCTTTAAGCCTGTCTGCATAGGACATGTCTTTTAAACCCGGAATAATTCTGGTCACTCTTCTTTGCACTCTTTCTAGCGCAGCAATATCCTTTTTTTAGCGAGGTGAACAGAACTGAACACAATATTCTAGATGAGGTCTTACTAATGTATTGTAAAGTTTTAACATTACTTCCCTTGATTTAAATTCAACACTTTACACTATATATCCGAGAATCTTGTTGGCCTTTTTTATAGCTTCCCCACATTGTCTAGATGAAGACATTTCTGAGTCAACAAAAACTCCTAAATCTTTTTCATAGACTCCTTCAAATTCAGTATTTCCCAGATGATATTTACAACGCACATTGTTATTGCCTGCGTGCACTACCTTACACTTTTCTCTATTAAACATCATTTGCCACGCGTCTGCCCAGTTCTGAATGCTGTCTAGATCATTTTGAATGACCTTTGCTGCTGCAACAGTGTTTGCCACTCCTCCTATTTTTGTGTCATCTGCAAATTTAACAAGTTTGCTTACTATACCAGGCTAAGCCACTGATGTAGATCAAGAAGAGCAGAGGACCTAGTACTGATTCCTGTGGTACTCCACTGGTTACCTCACTCCATTTTGAGGTTTTTCCTCTACTCAGTACTTTGTTACATGTTAACCACTCCCTAATCCATGTGCATGCATTTCCTTGCATCCCTACTGCGTACAGTTTGAGAATCAATCTTGAATGCGGGACTTTGTTAGAAGCATTCTGGAAACCTAACTAAACCATGTCATATGCTTTGCAGTTATCCATTGCCGATGTTACATCCTCAAAAAAGCCAAGCAGGTTAGTTAGACACGATCTCCCTTTCTTAAAACCATGCTGACTGTCTCCCAGGATACTGTTACCATATAGGTAATTTTCCATTTTGGATCTTATTATAGATACTGTATACTGTATATACCTTTATTATTTAGGTTAACCACCCATTAAGGCCACACTGTGGGTCTCTTGTTTGACCCTGAAAAGTCTGACACATACTGTGCTGCAATGGGAACAAGTTATGGGCCTTAACAGAAAAATGCAGAGAAGCTGATTGTATTGGCTTTGAACACAGCTTACCTTATAAACAATAAGGTCATGTTCCCCGTCCCTCAATGTCGTCCCATCATACCTCATCAGCTTCACAAATGCCAGTGCAAATATCTTCTCAGATTTGTCTTTGGCTAGCAAAAAAAGGAACGATAAAGTAAACAAAAAGGAAAGAAATTAAAAATGTGAAACTTGCAAGATCACTGGGCACTGAGTCAATATGAAAGCCTTACAAAGGAGGCCAATAAGGCCACAGCTAGCAGTTACTCCAGGCTCGATATTCCAGCTTTTACTGCAAGTTCCAAGCACCAAATATAAAAAGTAGCAAGGCGGAAATTATTTTCTGCGATGTTCCATTTAAATCTTTTTCAACAGACGGTATGAATGTGCAGTGAATTTCCAAGAAATAAATGTTAATTGCTTAAAACTAAGTCACTGCAGAGAAACCTACTGATATTTTATAGTGAAAACAATAGGAGTGACCTAAAACAAAATAAACCGGTCTTCAGCTAATAATTTGCAAGTCTTTTGTTGTGAGGTTTTGTAGCATACACCTGCTTAGAATAGCCAGCAGCATATGACAAGTCTGACATCCTGTCCTATTACTCAGAGACACAGGACCTCACCTTAAAGGCTACAGTTAACTTGTGCATTATTCACTGCTGGAACCCATGTTATTTTCAATCTCTCAATACTAGTAGGTATAGAAATTGATGCAGGCTTTGAGAAAACGTCCTAGGTTTTCCATTTTGAGTATGTGTGATCCAAGGACAGGTGCTGCGGCTTTTGTATATAAAAGTTAGGTCTGTATTAAGAAACATTTACCATCAGTATTTAAAAAAGAAAAAAGAAAAAGAAAGAAAAAAAACATTTGTTAAAAAGCTTCAAATAATAAACTCAGGAGGTACATTTAAGAGCTCCGGCATAAACCTTAAGATGTTTCTTGTTATTTGCTTCTTGCTGTGACACTAGCAATTTGTTTTTCATTTAAAAAAAAACGATGCAACCTCCTCACAGTGGCAAACACTGTGTGAATATGGCCCTTAGTGTTCTACTTGAAAAAGGTTGTAAAACCGTAAGGTTTTGTGTAATCGTTTGGCCATGTCCTTCTTTTTGGAAGTGTGGAAAAACACTCGCATCACAACAAGATGGTGGCCGATGGGCGAAATGATTTTTAAAAATACCACGAAAAGTTCTTAGGTAGCCAATGCTTTAACGTTACGTTTCATCAAGCTACTCGGTATAGCCTCAGTCTGCCTCACGCCAGGCTTTCCATGGTGTTGCCTGGCCTCAATGTCAGGTTTGAGGATTTATTTTATTTTATTTTTTTATACAGTATCTTGTGATTTCCTTTCTCCCCCCGCTTTGAAGACAATCCTACAGCAGATGTATGCAGTTTCTTTTCATGAAAGAGCCATCAGAAGCTGTTATTGTAAATGTTTTAAACAGCCAGCACAAATCGCTACTGTGCTAGGAGATACAAGACATGGTGGCTGTCATAAAAGCCATTGCTACAGGTCAATTAGAGGACAAAAATTTGCATTAAAACTGTCACCACTCTAATAACATTATGAAATATGGTATAACATATAGAATGGACAGGAGTGACGGCATCTTTCAGTAGGTCTATTAAACAGAACAAGCAACAGGCCAGAATCCACAGTGGGTATGAAGAATAAATAAAGCAAGCTGAATGGGAGGGCATTAGCAAACAGCAGAAGGCAAGTGGAATGGCCCGCTGCGCAAGCGGGAGATCTTTCATAAACTGCTGTGTATTCCACCGCTACCTCATCCAGCACGAGTTTCCATTTTAATTGATTGTTTTGCATATGGAGGTTGTGTCTCTTTTCTTTGGCTGTTTCTCAGAGCCATGTGGCTGGCAGATGGTGTGTGGAGTCTGCCAGGATAGGGTTCCCTGCACAGTGTATAAAACAAATGCATCAACTACCACTAATAGTAGGACTAATTCCCACTATAAAAAGCATTAATTTCACCTCTGATATTTTTTTCAAGGCTGCACACACCACATATCCACATCATAGAAATTTCATTTTTCACACCGGGGTTGAAATTCTTCAGAGCGAAGAAAACGTGAATTTATTTGTAAATCAATAGAAAGGCAGGTCTTCCTTTCTGTATAGTTTCTTAATTACCGCTACAGCCTGACCTTGCATTAAAGAAAATACTGAACCCCGTTAATATGACCCCATGATTAACAGCTCTAATATATACTCACAATCCTGGGATGATCTGTGGCGGAAAGTAAAGCGTAAGTGACTACGGTTCACGTCTTCAATAGGAATTGCCACCTGAACAATACAAGAAATGGGTTATTGATTGCTACTGCTTAACAGTTACAACAACATAAAGCGTCTGTACTGAAGACCAGACAGAACAACAGCAGTAACTTTGAACATTGCAGGTGAAAATCAGAGATCTTGACAGAAGAGCAGAGCATTTACAGTCCTATTAAAATGGCAGGTCTGGCAGAAATACTACATTGGATGACTTTACAATTTCTAGAAAAGAAAGAAGTTCATGTGAATAATACTAGCCCATTACAAGGGTATTTAAAAAAATGGGATTCACACAGAAGAGTACTGTATTCCTTTGAATTTAAGACGCCCTCAAATTTAAGCAGCAGCCCAAATTGACCACCATCAATTTGAGGAAAAAATAAATCAAATAAATATGCATTTACAAAGATACAACTTCAATTACACTGTCGTATTGTACAAAACTGGCAAAAAACAGTGTTGTTGTAGATTAACCACGCAGCTTGTTTATTGTGCTGCACAATGTATAATACTCAAGATGGCGTCTCTGTCGTACACATACCACCGCTCACTTACAGCATCACGCATCCTGGCAACAGAAAGCACAACACCACACTCTACGGCATCAGGCAACATGTAACCCAGCAACCACAACAGCACTGAACATTGCTTGGCATGTCGAAAAATATGTGGGTCTGATCAGCATTTCCACTCTGTCCAAGCTGGTACTGTTACATGTTGCCCATAACAACTAAAATATGAAGTCTATATCTAAACGGGTTCATGAGATAACAGCTGCTGAAAAAGCATTAGCCGATTTCCAAAAATGTATATACATATAAACGCACAGGGAATGCTTAATTAAATTAACACTCCCACACACACACATTTTCTGTAGTGCTTTATTCTAGGTAAAGACTCACCTTAACAGTTTCAAACCATCGAGGCTGCTTCACTTGATAGTAGATCACAGATTTGTACTCCGAGACACCTTCATCACCAGCTCCAGGGAAAATCACATTCTTCACATAGAGAAAAATACACATGTATAATTCACATTAGGGCAAACGACTTCAATATAATATTAAAACACCTGTGAGAACCACTGCTGTCTTCAATGCAAATCATGCATTTTGATGCAAGACAAATCAGTCTGGGTAAAAAACACAGTAGTTCACAATCTATTTTAGATTGTTAAATAGTTATTCGCAGAAAATCAGGGAAGTCAAATGTCAAACCATGAAACACACAAGCTCAGTGGCATCTGCCACTGTTGCCTGTTAACACAATTCTCTTTCTTATGATTTCAACAAAATTACAGTATTATGGCCACTAGGGCTGTCAGTTAGGCTTCCAAATAGCAAATCGATTAATTGGGCACACAAAATCACTGCAGTTAAGTAAAAGCTTGTGAATGTGAGAGGTAAATAACACCCGGTAGTGAATGGAGAAAAATAAATAAATAAAAAACACAACATTCACAACAAGCCTAAAGCAAGTTTAACATACTACAGGAGTGTTACAAAAATATTTATTCCAAACAGATTACTGTACTTTGGAATGTAATCTATATAAACTAGACACGAGTTTGTGAAAACGTTTTTTAATCAGCGACAGCTGCAGCATTAAGCATTGCATCTTGTTAATATTGTACCACCTAACCTTCACGATCTGTGAAACACAATGCGGAAATCCCTGCCTATATCATAATAATAATAATATTAATAACACCCCCCCCACCACAAATAAATCGCTACAAGTCAAACTGATCGTTACTCCAAAATTGAGTTTAACATCACTGATTTTGTATTTATTTTTTTAACCTCATTGAATATTGTTAAATATTCATTATATAACTGTTCACTTTGAAACTCCAAAGCAGTGCAAACTATATACAGTCAGTTTTCTACAATGTGCAGAATTTATTTACAGGCTGTTTGCCAGGAATACAAGCCTGTCGTCCTGCTCTGGATTCAAGGAGCACGCTTTTTTGTTTGTTTACATCGAATACACAAGGGGTGTACTTCCAAAACATTTTCAAAACTGATTCGCTGGTAGGATGGGACCAGCAAATCAGATGCTAGCTAACACAAGCAGAAAAGAAGAGCACGCCCACTGCTTGTCTGTGGCAGAAATACTGTAAATAGCAAGGCCTGGCATTCGGTGCAGTTTTGTTGATGAACTTAAATAATGTTATTAACTTTGCACGTCACAAAAATGTAATTATTGAATTGATTATCCAGTATTTACAATCAATGTATATAATGAGGAATGGAATCGATTGAAAAAATCAATTTTCGATTTAATCGTACCAGCCCTAGTGGTCACACTGTCAATAGTAAAACGGAAAACTTGGAAAACACAGTCCTTCCTGCTTTGCATTTTTGCATTAAAGTTCCCATGATGTGTCATTATTACAGAACCCAACTGGTATGCTAGCCAAAGCGCCAATTAGCTTCCATGCCCCACCTCTGGCTTCAGGTCAGAGCCTCTGTGTAACAATTACACCTGGAAGGTAAACCTGCATTAAATATTAAATCAGATCAGGACACCAGTGACCCCTTCTCTCTGTCACTACCAATCCTTACTAATGGCTTTTATTATCACACAATTATAAATAATGGCAAGCTACAATTCTTGCAAAACAGAACCAGCTTTTAACCACCACAAAACAATCCTCGTACATTCCTTACACTGTGAACATATGACGATTTACATGGTAGTCACTTCCATCTGCAGACTGCTTTCATATTTAGGTTGAAAGGGATCTCAGAAGTCTTTATAAAACGCTGTACTGAGACAGTGCAGAACATTAAAATTTAGAGTAATACAAAAAAAATTATTATTATTAAACACAACATAAACAATAGGGCTTCACTGAGAAATATGCTAACAGCTCATTGTAGCTGAAGGTTAAACAAGCACTTATTTGATTGATTTTATTAATTATTAGTCATTTAGCAAACGCTTTTATCCAAAGCAACTTACAGAGACTATGGGGTGAACCATGCATCAAACACTGCTGCAGAGTCACTTACAATAGGACCTTGGTTTTATGTCCAATCGAAGGACAGAGCACAAGGAGGTTAGGTGACTTGCTTAGCGTCATACACAGTTAGTCAGTGGCTGAGCAGGGATTAGAACCAAGGACCTCATGGTATCAAACCCTTTTCTTTAACCACTGGACCACGAATACTCCTTGTCTTGAGAAAACTTCTCATATGAATGCTCAGGACTCTTTGCAGATCTTTCCTAGATAACTAAACCCATCTGCAGTGTTGAAAGGATTAATTTGCAAGCAGTAAACCAAATATATCAACATGTGTTCCGCCACGTACACAACTGCCATCTTGTATTTATAAACAGTGTTAACCATATAAAGTTCTGATACAGCATTACCAAGCATATATTAAATACCTAATGCAAACAAACAACGCAAGCTCTCGACTACATTAATCACATCTGTTTTATTAACGAACAGGGACTTTGACCTTGCTTATCCTGTCTGAGCAATAAGCAAGATATGCTTTCAAAGTAAAACACACTGAATGTGTATACCTCCAATCGCTTGCCATCTTCATCATACACAGACATGGTCACCTCCACATTCTTTTGCGCCGTCTTGCTCCCTTTCTCAAAGTCTCCTTGGACCAGTGTCACATAGATGTCATTCCGAACATCACCTAACAGACAATTACATTGGGGGGTGGGGGGGGGGGGGGGGGGGGATTAAAATGGTTACAAAGGCTTAGAAATTTTAATCTTATTTGTTTTAAGAAGAAAAAAAAAAGCTTTTATTCTGCCAGCTACAACAGTGGCAAGACTATAGAATGCAAGTAAGTTAAAGCTGGATTAAAATGGACAACATGAACTAACCCAATCTACTACCTGATTAAATCACAGACACAAAATTATAGAACACTTAAAATTGAAAGGATGCTGCAGCTTTAATATCTGATGCCTGGAATCTTGTGTATGCACACAGTTACAAGGTAAAAAAAAAAGTTGGTCATGGCCTTTAGGACATTAAAAGCATACACCCAGGACAGTTTAATAGTTCACCTCACTGACCTTGTCATAGGTTAGAGCACATGCTCAGAATGACTCAGCTCTACTAAGGAAAACATTACAACCATGACACTTCAGGTCCACAGCCTTATCAACAACCAAGAGAAAGGCCAAGGCAGTTACACATGTGAATCTGTATATAGAAACCCATCTACAGAAGACGGACTACTTGAAATGATTCAAAACACTGGGCTCAAGGCTCACGAAACACGATGAGCTACTGTGTCAGCTCCTTTTATTGATGTCTGTGTTTTGTTTGTTAAACCTTTAAATTCCTCACTTAAACAACTGCAAACCTACCAGGCATTATAATCTCTGGGAATCCCATTTTCCGTGGGACCGCTGTGGATCGATCTACGAGATGAGGAAAATCTTTGCGGATTTGATGAATGTCTCCAGGAAGCAGTTTCAGTGTCACCCACAGACCTGAAATACAAACAAGAAGTTGCAATCATCTGAACAATTACATTATCTGACTGGGTAGTGTACTGTAGCTGATCATTGATAATATATAATGTGGTTAAAGCTTGTGGTGTTGCTTAATAATCCATACTGTAATAGCACAGCATGCGATTACGTAGAAATGGGTTTTTGCAAGAACTGCATAACTAAGGATCACAAGGTGG
Source organism: Polyodon spathula (assembly GCF_017654505.1). Classification (NCBI taxonomy): domain Eukaryota; kingdom Metazoa; phylum Chordata; class Actinopteri; order Acipenseriformes; family Polyodontidae; genus Polyodon; species Polyodon spathula. Next base: position 5,660,958 of record NC_054543.1, read on the forward strand.
GGAACCACTGACCTACAGTATGTTAATAATTAACATAAGAATGTGCATTATAGACATATCACAGCTCAAAGGCATCATACATTAGGAGATAAGGTTAGAACGCTAGATGGCACATTGGCTTTATACATTACTTCACCTCAGTTCAGTAAAATTAGTTTGGTTGCGAAACTTTAACAGTGGAGAACAGCACACAAAACAATACAGCAGTTTGTCATAACTTAGGGGCGCCTATAATTATCCAATTGTATGTGAAACGGTGACAGTCATTGATAAATGCGAGCTATCAGTAGCATGGAATAGTGCTTCACCATGACCTACATCCGCAGTGTGACACTGGAACATAGGCATCTCCACTATATCCCCAGTGGGTGATAAGAGGTACATTCAAGCAGCTGCCCCAACAGAATGCCCACCTTGCCCCTTGTGATTGACTTCTTTGGCGGCGATCACTTTGTTGATGACGGTCTGAAGGAAGTCGTTCTCCCCCGCCACCCTGGGTGAAAAACGGGATGATAGGTTCAGCTGCTTGTGTCGAATGGCGTCATCCAATGCTAGCCTGGAGTATGCGCGTGACGACCAAGACCACAGGAAGAAAGAAGGGGGGGGGGGGTACACAAAACCAGACGGTCACAGTAACGAGGGGACACCAAACAGTGATGCAAATATTGTGACACACAGTTATCATTAGCCAACAGAGAGAGAGACACAAGAGACAGGACGGGTAACAAGAGAGACACACAGGAAGATCATTATTTAGGAAACTGCTCTAGAAGAAAAAAAAAAAGCAAAACTTGCATTACTGTCTACCCCCATCTCACCTTACACAAGTACACATGCGTGCTTGACTTGTTAAGCCACCTCTGCATTTGTCCGAGACACGCTTCGTTACATGCATAAAGTCACAAAGGCAGTTTGCTAACAGTGTGTTTGAATTAGAACAGTGCATTAATATTAAATTCTGCTCCATCGCCACATCAAGCAAACAAGGTCATTTGAAGCTGCAAGCAGCAAGTGGAGCTTGGAAACACTACAGACATGACGCTGTGTGCATTGTGTGGGATTTAACACACAAGTGAAGTAAGCAGTAACAGGCACAAAAGCATTGTTAAAAAAAGAGGGCATTGAGGAAACTTATGGTGTTTCACAATACAAACTAATGCTGGAGAACATTCGATAAAGGTAAAATAAAAAAAAAAATGAGACAGACAATTAGACTTATTACATGACCAATATGGACTAAAATAAATGGGTTGAACTGCTCAGAGAAAAACTACAGAAAATGAATACATCCTTTAAAAAAAAAAAAAAAAAAGCCATCAAAACTGTTTCTTAACATGGGCTACAGAAACCAGTCTGCTTTTTCGATTTTCAGTTTTTAATGTAAATAAAGCGTAGTAGAAAGATGGAAACTGATTTCCAAGACCTATATTTTTTATAGCTCTGGTAAAAATGCAGTGATTCACTTTGCAATGTATTGTCCTTTGGGATTTGAGTATTTTGAACTCTACACCAATAATTTATATTACAGATTTTACACAAGCAGCATCGAAATGTAAAATGGACAGTGTGCAGAATTCATAGAACTTAATCTTCTGGCATCATAACATCTATAATTAGTACAGACATGAGGAGCCTCTCCTACTTCATAGCTATTTAATAGAGCACTTTTATCTCAAGACAAATTAGCATGCCACAGTGGATTCTTATGATTAGAACTACTCATTTCCTGGTAAAAGAATTTTGCTGATCATGTAAATTTGAAGAAACACTGACGCCAATTGCAGTATTTTGTAAGTGTGTTGATAAACTCTGCAGTAGAAATGACCATATACAATTGTATAAGCATAAACTCTGCAGTAGAATTATATATATATCATATATATATATATATATATATATATATATATATATATATATATATATATATATATATATATATATATATATATATATATATATATATATATATAGACCTGTATAATATATATATATATAAAATCTGATAACCTTTTCTACCACTTGCTTAAAAGTCAGATTCGACACTGATTTTAGGGGCACTGTATTCGTTGAAAATGGCAACTAACTTGATCACTTAAAATGCATCTGACTTGAAGGGGACGGATGAACGAAACCAGAAAATAAATACTGTACACCATCAGGAAGCATTCTTGCACAGGTCTTGTGTTTAAACTCTGTTGCATCTACAACTGGGTTCTTCCTTTTTGCAGAATGTAATGTTTATTATGCTGTCTGCTGGGTGAATCTTGGTGTCCATACTACAGTATTCCTCATTCTACTTATCACTTAGCAGTACTTACGGCTGGAAAGGAATGAAGTGCTGTTTGTCTTCATCATCCACTTTGCCCGTTATGATATCAGAGACATCCATGACTAAAATACAAAAAGTTCAACTCAATACAACATGTCTGTTTACATCCATCACACAGTGTATTCCAATTCACATTTTAAACCAATGCTTTTCAAAGCCACTGGAACTCTACTTGTGCTTGTGCAATACCAGATTTCCCTGTACACAGTAGCGGAGCCAGCAGTAACGGGGGGGGGGGTCTGAAGATTGGTTGGCCCCTCTCGACTGCATTAACACCCACTTAGAAAAATACACATCCACACACATGCTTTAATACTGTTGCCATCATCTACTCAACTCCATAACCAGCACAGGCTGATCAAACTGGCCCAAACTTTTTTTGCTTTAAGAATGTACAGGCTGATCTAATCTGCCCAACTGCGCATACTGTCTTTACCATTATATATGATATATATATTATATAGATATATATATATATATATATATATATATATATATCTTAGAATAGATAGATATAAAATCTATAGATAAAGGAGCTTTACTGCTACAGGAGTATGTGGTCAGGGTTGGTTGGTGACAAAATCAATCAAGGGAGCCGGTGTCGTACCAAATAGTGCCTCCCCGCAGGACAGTGTGTTTTTGCTAACTGCGCATGTGCAGAACTTTGAAGAGATGCGCACAGCGGAAGATCAGGGGAGGCAGTATTGCAGTTTTCCTCTGGGAAAAATAATACATTGATCGTTAGATCTGTGCTGTTTTTGCATTTTTTTAAATGTATATTCAGTTGGAATGTAAAGTCTCTCTCAAATGTGGGGAAAACCAAGTTCTTTTCAATGTTCTTGTATTTTTCATTAATAAACCCCTTCATTGTTTATATTAATGGTATTCTTAAGAAATCTGCTGGATTCTTAGTACCTCAATAGTGGGCATTTATGTACCGAGTCTAGTTTTTTTTTACCGTTGTTATGGTCTTTAAAGTCTACTTTATGCACATCAGCATTGCACTGTACAGTAATTCAGCACTTCTGCTACAAAATACAATCATGACACCAGTAAATTATAGACAACTACTTTAATAATGGGGCCCCTAGTGTAAGACTTGCTCCCCCTGGCATGAAAAGCTAGCTCCGCCCCTACCTGTACATAAATACAAAGCACTCTGTCAAAACCTTTGTCTGCCTCTGTTTAGTTTATTTTAGTACTAAGTCCTTCGGATGAGACATAAAACTGAGGTCCTATTGTAAGTTCACCTCCTCGTCTCTAAGTTGCTTTGGATGACCTATTATTATTATTATTATTATTATTATTATTATTATTATTATTATTATTATTATTATTTAATAATTATTGAATATAAGAATAATAATAATACACAAGTATAACATAAATCACCTAATATATTAATAAAACAAATCCTTCTTGACACAAATACTTTGTGTTGCTTTGATCAACACACCTTTCATGTGTCTGTAAAGTAACATATATGCAGCCTAGAAAGATCAGCCAGATCAGCCAAACTGTTCACAGCACTGGATCAAACAAATTATAATAAAAGCAACAATATTATCGTGACAGAATTTAACAGAACTTCTCACATATATGTTTATACATGTGGCGAGACAACCTCTTACAATTGTCAGATTCTTTTTCATGTCATGACCCATCTCATCCCCTCAGTGGAAACAGAGTTAAACAAACAATCTCAGTGTTACTGGGACCAAGTCTGGCATCGTATTTACCAGCAGTGTCTGGAGAAGCTTGCCATTCTTTCAGGGGATGCCTGATTGGGTCTGTGTTTCACAAGGTATTAACCAATACCAGTGATGTCACCTTAGTTGCTCAATTTTTGGCAGAATAAACCTGTACATTCTAAATATCTCAGTTTGTCTGTTAAATTATATACAACTACTTAGTTTGTTAGTTAGTTAATCAGTCATTCACAGATGCTTTTATCGAAAGTGACTCACAGAGACTAGGGGTTGAACTATGCATCAGCGGCTGCTGCAGAGTCACTTAAAATAAGACTTTGGTCTCATCGGAAGGATTTTATGGATGGTGGCTATGGAGGGATCCGGTGTGCTTCAGGCAAGCCAAGTTGATTTATATGCAACTTGACTGTGGCATGAAACCTGTTGTCTGCAGCCAACTAAATCAGCTAACAATTGATCTGTTCAGAATGGAAATTACCTGCAACTCCAAACGGTCTCCGTAACCCAAAGGTAAGTTTTCTGGTGTTATTGTCCCTTAGCTCCATGCGCCCCACTCTTACAATCTGACACACAAAACTTATTTTCTCTCTTTTAAGATCTTTGCTTCCAAGATCCTGCAAAAAATAACGATACACAGTCAAAACTACAGGAGACATGCCCTGGTACTTTGCAAGTCCAGTTTAATGAGCAACCTTAGACAGCGCCTTTGAATAAATGTGTGTGCTTGCAGGTTCTTAACAGGCATATGCTGACAATGAGAATATCTGCTACGGGATGAATGATTGGCAATTCTGATCAAGCTCTTGCTGGTGACCAGGCTTTTTGTACCCATTTGCTGCAATTTGCTCAAGCAATGTTTAACCCTTTACAGTCCATTTATTCAGCAGCTCTCTTGTTTGTTTATATCCGTGTTATGTCTGTGATTTTCTTTGCGCGCTGGATGTGGAAGTAGCTATCTTGTTTGTTTGTGTCCGTGTGTGTCTGTGGTGAAGAGACTGTGTGTATTGCTCAGATCCGCCTCCTTTTTTTTGGCTTCTCTTGGCCACTGAAAGCTTTTCTCAGCTTCTTCCGGAGAAAAAAAAAGACTAGGGACCTGCGCTTGACGTCTTTTTGATGATGTCGGGCAGGGTCCGACATCGGACCGGAAAGGAAAAATTGTAATATCGGACCGTGTCCAATATAGGACCGCAAAGGGTTAAAATTCAAGCACAACACTAACCGCCCGTTCACTTTAAGATAGTCACAAGGAGCCATTCCACACTTGTTAACAATTATGTAGCGTGTCTCTCATATAGGTCTCTTAACAGCCAATAGTGTGGAATGACCTTTAGTAAAATCCCCCCCAGGATTTAAATTAGGCAAATAATATCCAAACCTTAACAGCACTTCTATACAGACACAGCTGAATTACACTCATTACCTTCTCCAGCTGCAAGCCAGTAAGCATTTGAATAACAGCAACCAAAAAAAAAAAAAAAGATACTTACTGTGAAAACAGCCCGAAGGTTGTTGAGTCGATCTATATCTTTTGGCAATCCCGAACTTGACCATCGTACAAGGTAGTTTTCACTAAATACATAAACAGGGATTGTCATGATATATATATATATATATATATATATATATATATATATATATATATATATATATATATATATATATATATATACACATACATACACACATACATACACACACATAAGTACATATTATATATACAGTACCAGTCAAAAGTTTGAGTGCACTTGCTGGAAACAAGATTTTTTTCATAAATGAGAATGTTTTACGTCGTATACGTTTCTGTAAATACCTGGAAATGAAAACACGTGTTACAATATACAAAACAAAACATAAGGAGTATCAAAGCAATGTTCAAGAAAATTGAAAATTGTCTCTAAATCTTGGATTCCTCAAAATAGCCACCCTTTGCCTTAATAACAGCCTCACAAACGAGGCATTCGGTTAACAAGTTTCAGCAGGAAATCACCCGACAAGTCTTCCCAGCTCTTCTGCAGCAATTTCCAGAAATGCAGGACACTTGTGGGTAGCTTTGCTTTGACTCTTCTGTCCAGTTCGTCCCATACAAGTTCTATGGGATTGAGGTCTGGAGACTGGGCAGGCCAGGTCATTAGATTGAGTTGTCCTTCACTTTCCTTCTTCGCCAGATAGTTCTTGCACAACTTTGAGGAGTGTTTCGGGTCATTATCTTGCTGAAGAATGAAGGACTGCCCAACTAGCCATAATCCTGATGGAATGGCATGCCTCTGTAGTACGCTATGATAGCCATGCTGGTTGAGCTTGCCATGGGCTTGGTAAGGATCACCAACTCTGTCACCAGCAAAGCAACCCCAGACCATAACACTGCCGCCTCCATGCTTGACAGTGGGAACCACACATGCAGAACTCATGCGCTCACCCTCTCTGCGTCTTACAAATACTTGGTGGTTGGACCCAAATATTTCAAATTTTGACTCATCGGTCCATAAGACCGACTTCCACTCCTCAAACGTCCAGTTTCTGTGTTTTTTGGCCCAGGCAAGCCTCTTCCTCTTATTCTGCACTCTTAACAATGGTTTCTTTGTAGCAATTCTTCCAGTTCGGCCAGCTTCACGCAATCTCCTCTGAACAGTTGATGTTAAAACATCTGTACTTCTAGTAGCTTTTAGCTGAGCTTGTATTTCTGGGGCAGTTAAATCCCCGGTTTCGCAGACTCGTGACTTGAATTAACTTGTTCTCTGATTCTGAGGTCACCTTTGGCCTGCCTGACCTTGTTCGGTCCTCAAGAGTGCCAGTTTCTTCAAATCGTTTGATGGTCTTGGTCATAGCAGTTACAGACACTGCAAAGTTCTTGCGATTTGTCTTAAAGATTGACCTTCATTTCTTAAAGTAATTACAGACTGTCTTTTTTCTTTGCTTAGTTGAGCGTATTTTGCCATTTTCTGCTCCCTTACATTCAGGAATGACAAACTTATGCCTATGCTACCTATATTTATAGTAATCATGGACCCTCATCTGTTAACAATAATTGCTGACAAAAGGTTAATTAGGTAACATGCTAGTTAACTCAGAGAATACCTAACAAAGACACTTTTATACTTATGCCAGTGTTCTAACACCGTTTTATACACATTTCAGACTTTTAAATGACTTGGGCTTCAGACTGAAATCCCCTTGCTTTGGGTGACCATTTCATTGAAATTGACAAGATTTACATTTTCATTTAAAAATTTAATTTTTGAATGCAATTCACTTATGGTTATCAGCTTATATAAGTACACATATCATATAATGAAATATTAAGTGTTTATAGACAAGTTTATACAGTTAAAAGCATAGATAATCATGAAAAACCTGGTTTCAAGCAGGTGTACTCAAACTTTTGACTGGTACTATATATATATATATATATATATATATATATATATATATATATATATATATATATATATATATATATACATACACACACACACACACACACACACACACACACACACACACACTCAACTACTGCTACTTCTTTGGCTTGCAGGAATGATGCATTTGACAATTACAATAATAATAGGAAGAAGAAGAAGAAGAATTCTACACACCTGATGAATTTGGATTCCACGGGATCATATAATGACATGAGAACCTCGGCATCTTCTCCTATTTTGCACACTACATTCTTCAAGGTGACGAAAAGGGCAAAAGATGGAGTAGATGCAAACTTGGCTTGTCTGTTTAAATCAATATTTTGTTTCTGAGACTGGGGATTAAAAGGAACAGAAGTCATAAATATGTAGATGTACAAACACTAGATTCTCTCTCTCTCTTTCATTGGTGCTATGACAAAAAAACACCACACCAATTGGTCTTTACACCTAGAAGTACCAGTTGATATGAATGAATCACAGGGAGTCGTAGTAGCTTTTAAAATGTTACTTCATTAACTCCACAACATACCTACCATTTACGTGGAAGCAGGTGTTCATCATTTGGCGTACATCAGTATTTAAGTATCTTAAATATATGCACACATATTACTCACACATATATAAATATCTATATATACACACACACAGAGGAGAGTAGACGGGGATAGCAGTTGAAGGTCAAATTGTCACATGACTTAAACAAAATAAGAAATCCTGGCACTTCTTCAGACAAGCCATAATCATAAAACATTATTACATTTGACCATTGTCTTTATACTATACACATTGATTACAGGGTTATTCAAAAGTTCCAATATATTGATGGCAATGTTTTAGAAATTGCTTACACTGGCACCACATCTTAAGACACAAGGACAGAAAGGTTTGACCATTTCAAAGTCATTTTTCAAATTAGGAGGGCTTTAAATAACCGTGTACTGTATAACTATACACGCACACACTAAAAAGCATACTGAATAACAATACTATAAAATGCAACCAAGAGGACTGCCCGCTGTCAACTGTTAGCTGATTTAGTAGGCTACTGACAATAGGTTTCATACCACCATGGAGTTTCAGCTAAAATAACTTGGCTTGCCTGAACCACACTAGATCCCTCCATAGCCACCATCCATAAAACTAGTGAAACATCTTACAATGCCCAAGGACCCACCTGACTATCCATCACACTCTGAAGTACCACTGCACCTAATCCACCTACCAACAATAGATCTTGTGTAGTTAAAGAATAAAAACAACACTTGGCTTTGTAGGACTTAATCCTGTGAGAAAAATAAAATAAAAATACTCTTCCATCTTTAAGCCAAACATATCCTGTACATCAATCTACTCCATTACAGAGCAAATTGAGCATTGTATCAATGTGGAGTGTTCAAAGTGGACATGATTTTAAATTACACTGATCCTCTCGCTTAAGGTAACCGATACAATGTCACCTGATGAAATGAAAGAACATGAAATGGTCATGTTAAATATATTCACACACATTTAATTTGCCAGTAAATGCAGGTGTTAACTCATTTTGTGCAGACTATGGAGGCGTGCTATCCTGGCATAATCCAGAGGGTCCAGTTGACGCCCTACTGGACAAACTTGAAAACGGTCTTTTCCAGTTTAGCAAATAAGCGTACTGTACAAACAAGTCCATGTCTTTACCTGCTCCTCCTGGATTCTCTCCTCTATTTGTTTGGATGCTGCTTCATGAGCGAGGAACAGGCTGATTGTACTTGTCTGCTCAGGGTCCATAATGTTCCCATCTTCATCTCTTACAACCAGATCCAAATCAAGATATCTGTGCAAAGACAGAGTCACTGAGCCACAGCCGTAACACACACATCTACAATTTGGCACATGCACCCCCTGGCCAAAAACCAGTGATAGCAGGATTTATTGATGAGCATGATTGTCATCTTTTCTGCCTCCATTGTTGTGTAGTGGAACAATTTTTCTGATATATTTTAAAGTGATGAAAATGCCTCTGAAGGTACAACAATAAAGACCATTCCACTGTCCCAGGCTTGCTCACACCTACTAAGAAGCTGCACTTAACATGTGCTGTACACAGAGTAAAACAGGTGAAGAAGTCAAGATTTCCTGTGAGAAGGACAGTACAGTCACTTCTAGCCAATGGACATTGAAGGTCTTATTGAAATGGAATCCAGTAAACTCATTACAGAGTTGCCAGTGGACGGGGGTCCCTGTCATAGAGGCCAGAGGAGATGCCGAGATGAAGATTGTGGCTGACACTGAAGGGTGCGCTCCTTGGGAGTGAGCATGAAGGAGAGGGAAAGAAGGCCTAATTTACTGTTACCAGCGGAGCACCTGACCTCAAGCTCTCCATTCCATACCATCATCATGAACTTAAAAAAGCACTTTAAAAAGCGCAGTAAAAGCCATTCAAAAGGGGGACAGAAAGGAGAGACTAAGGCTAGACTTCATAATGGATTTAAAAGGTGTGTTGTTACTTTAAATGTCATGTGTGAGGATGGAGTGGACCCCGAGGCAAATATCCGAGTGCTAAATTCATTATGAATCTACCGCAATTTATTGTATACACCTTTCCAGTACTTTACTGTTTGATATAACTTTTGTCTAGAAGTCAAGATGAAACTGCAGTTTTGACGATCACTTTTTGGATGCCTTACTGAACAGATCAAAAAGAGGAAAAAGTACTTTTTAGAAATATCATGCAGCATGACAACAAAATTTCTTTGAAATTCATTAAAATGTTCAGAGTATTAAAACAGACCTTCTCTTAAATGAGCAGGACAGCAATACTTACTTGTTCCCATAATCTATTTTAGAGGTGACTTTCTGTTTCAGCTCTTGCAGCTCATCTTGTGGGAGGGTTCCAGAGAGAATTTGCGATCTCCACTCTATTAAGTCGTATATCAAGTCCCTGACTGTGTTGAACATTTCCCGCTTGTCTCCCTATTAATAAAAAACACACATACAAGACTACTATCACAGCATTAAACTCATATACACAAAATACATCTTGCTTGATGAGCAGGAAATCTTTGCTATACTAATTAAACTTCAGTTATAGGCTATAAACGTGGCATGGTTTTTTTTTTTTTTTTTTTTTTTTTTTTTACATGAGCAAAACAAAAAAATTGACAGATCCTTACAGCTAACACCACGGTTTACTTTTTTAGAACTGAAAACAAGTTTTACAAAGGTTACAATTCATTCGTTTCGCCATCCCACTTAGAAAATGTATATACAAAAATCAATTAGAGGGGAAACTGAAATAAGACCCATTTTTTGCTGGCATAGTTAGCATAGTAAATAATAATCTAAACATGAAGTTGATTGGCAGAGGAAAGGATGCAGAAAGGACCAATGAGCCTAAACATTATCACTACTTACAACATATAATTCCCGCCATATTGAGGCCCATTCCCGAAGAATGGTGGTAACTTCTTGCACCAGTGGAAGCTCATTTGGAACGACAGTTTCTTTCTGCCTGGAAATGCGGAATTCCATAATAATTACACACACAAATGAACAATCTATTTTATTTATTAACAGATGTACATGTTCAGTCACATAGTTTCACCAAAAATGAAATGCCAATTCAGACAGTATTAATATTTTCATTGTTAGGTTGAAATGCATCAATTGGTTAAGAATGGCCTGGTAATTTCAGCCAGGTGCTACACAGCAGCAGCACATGCACTTGTGTACGAAGAACAAAATACTAAATTCAGGCAATTTACTATAAACCCAATTGTGTAGGGAACGTCACAGTTAAAGTAACCCAAATAATTACCAACAGTACTTTCCATGTTAAATACCTTGCATTTAAAGAGACTTGTTTATTTATTTGGGGGGGGGGGGGGGGGGGGGGGGGGGGGGGGGGGGGGGGGGGGGGGGGGGGGGGGGGGGGGGTTGTGTTTTTTTTCTAATTTATGGAGACACATGCACATCTTACCTAAATGTGACTGAAAAGGATGAACACATTTACAGAATTGAAAAGTATCCTGTATTTCAAAGGCATAAATGCCTTAGATAATCTATTTTAATAAATGTAAAAACCAATAGTTTCAATATTTAGCAGTAAGTTGTGCTGTATCTTTATTATTATTTATTAATGTATTGAGGCAACTCACCCATTGCCTTCAACCGTTGCATCTTTGAGGTGTATGTAACATGCAGGAAATATACCCTGTAACACAAAAAAGCAGTAGAAATTAAACTCTGATTGGGACTGCAGTAAACTAAACCAGGGAACTGAAGGTCAATGGGCATCCTCTGATACCACCTTCAAACCAATCACCTCATTACACTCGGAAGCTTGACAGTGGATGCCGCCCAGCTGAGCTCACCATGCGCCTAACCACTAGGGGCCACTTTAGTGCTAGGAATGATGTAATGCCCCCCCACCCACAGGGTTCCAAGCCAAGATCAGTAACTTAACACAGCTAGGTCACGAACTTGATTGTTAATGATTACAAAAAAATAATAGTAATAAGAAGTTGTACTAGCAAGCAATGCTACAGTGTGACAATAAGTGTCACTGCTAGATTAACTAATTTAAATGGATATTTAAAAAAAAAAAATAACAATTTAAAACATTTATAAAAAAAAAAAAAATCAGGGAGGGGAATCTGCTAAGGACAATCCCTTTACAAAGTGCCATGAAGTATCTGTGATCTGGAAAGGGCGGTTCATAATTCAGAGCAGTTGGTTTCTGTGACTTGCTGAGTAATGAGTCTAGCAATAAAATCTTTACCTTTTTTTTTATAACTTTAGAATTCATGTTACTTCCTTAATGACAGGTCAATGTACCTACCTTTTTGGACTTTCTTCTTATCCTATAGCCTCTGTACCAGCCTGACAAGAGACAAGAGAAGAATTATGATGGGAAACAGCATCAAAAAAATAACGATCAAACTTTTCTATGAATACCTATGCCTAGTTTCCTTTGGGGCTGCAGGCATAAATTATTCAATCGTGTCTATAAAATACACTGAATAATCAGAGAGACTTTATAAAGTCCTACATTTATTCCTGTTCAGCAAACTAGGGAATTTGTGGAAGGGAAAGTGATATTTGAGGAAAATATCAGTGAGGCAACATGCAACTTTCATTAACCAGCTGGTTACTGAATTCTACAGCTTAGTGAAACAAAGAAAAGGAGGTTTTATTTCACTGTGCAAAGGCATACATTTTAATACACACGAAGACATTTATTGCAACATGTCCAAAGTTGAAATAACAAATTTAGCTATTACAAATCAACCGTACCGATTTATAAAGAATTTATCCTGCCAGAAATGTTTGCAGTTATTTCCAGCTGAAAAAAACAAGTTATTATACAAAAAAAATTGAGAAAAAAACTTCCACAATGCTGTCACTGATAGTGCTCTGAACGATCGCATGCACCATCACTTAAAACAGCTGTGTAAAGATTGACAGCAATCTACTAACCTTCATATGTTTCTAATATATGTGCTGTGTCCCCAATTTGCAGAGACAGCTCCTCTTCTCCTCTGGCATCGTAATTATAGATTGCTGGGGGGGGGGGAGCAATAAAGCAACAGACTATTAGATACTGAAAAACGTAATAAACTCCTACTGTGCTGGAAGGTGGCGCCAGTGGTTCCTGAGGGCCTGCCATGCGCTCAAGGCTCAGCTTTGAAACATACATTATTTCTCAATTATCGCAACACCACAAGACGAAGAGCACATTATGACAAAGAATGACCCATATTTAGGTCTGTTGTTGTGTGTGGACAAAAAATATACTTTCTCCCCCAAAAAATAAATACATTGTTACTGTTCCAACATCAATACATCTTAAAATTACAGAATAATTCCATCTCACTGGTAAATCTATCTCAGTTACACATGTGAGCAGGAAGCCATGCCATCTTCATGTAACACAGCAAAATAAAAAGGTCTTTATATACCCTTTAAATCACTGTTTTTACTCAACATTAATACAGTGCAGATACCTGCAGTATCTCACTGGATACAACCTAATAAGATGTAGCACTTTACTTTAAGGGTCCATTAAAGTTTCACTCAACGCCTGCAGCATTTACAAGGAACGCATTACTTTACTTTTACCTGCGTTTCACAACTGTTTGAGCAATCAGGCCTATACTACCTCTGAACCTTCGCTCTGGAGCGTTGACCAGAAGAAACAGGACTTCTCTTAAAAGTATCGTCCTGTAGCCACTCCAACCTGCAACAACGTTGGAGCGCTGATTGAATGGAATGGCTTTTATAGGAACAGCAATCAAGGTAGGTAAAACCATGCGTTTCTTCTATACACTGCAGTTTGTCATGTAACAAGCATCTTATTAGACCTAAAGGATTTGACTACATTAAAGAGAACACTATTACCATGCAATGTCATTTTCACACTATCAGCTTCATGTTGTCTTATAAAACAATAAGGTCTAATTTAATGCCTTGCATAGAAATCCAGGTTAACTGCTTGATACCATTTATACAGTAGCAATTTTCAGATGAAATGAACTTATTTGAATTTACAATTAAAAAAAAAAAAAAAAAGACAGCACTGTACTTGCTCCTTGCATTAAGCTCACAAGCAGATACCAATTTAAATTATTCAGTGAACACCAACATCAAATAGCATTTGACCAAAGAGAAAAGATTTCTGAAGGAGTCCATAACGTCTAAATTCCAGCGAGTTAAACTGAATCCAGCCAGCAGCATGGAACCTATACATTTGGATTATAAGGTGTACAGTATATGATCTGATAATTACAGGTTCTTCAATGCAACTTGATTATTGAATCACTTAGTGCAGTAAATGTTTTTTGTTAGCACACCAGGATTCAGAACAGACAAGATCACTTGAAACCAACAGTGGCATGAATAACAGGCACATTCTCAAACATTGTCAATGTCCATAATGATTATAGAACTTCGGAACGATTAAAGATTCTGTCTTAAAATAGTAATTTCAGTTTCGACTAGTCTCACGCACAGCTGTTTCTCCTGGAAGTTTCTAGTGAGTAATAATATTTAAGACATCTGTAGGTGACAAGACCACAAATTACCCCACACCCCACCCATGATCTGCCTGGATAATTTTTTTCTCCAGTCCTACAGTTAAAAGAAACACCCCTTTCATCCTCTGCATTAGACCGTCATTGTGTAACTTTCTCCATCAGTGCATCTCAGCTAGGAATGACAAAGTTCCAACTGCTAATGGAAATGAACAAGTTTGACTTCAAATCGGTTTCATGTCAGTCCCTGGGGCAGATGGGAAGTGGGCATCGGTGTGTTCTGCATGCATGCAAGAACTCATAATACAATGTGCCGCATGCTTAGAAGCAACATTCTGTGGTTCAGAATAAAGGTTAAGTAGTCTATTCCCCATACGTGAGCCATGTGATTTCCTCATGAAACACCTTTAAAAAGAACTCGGGTGTTCAGTTCAGTAGGGATGTAGCTGCGGTAACAGCGGAATGCAATTTTTTTGCTGGGGAGTTGGAACACATACCAGAATGTTGCAGCTACTGTAGTCTATTTTAATCCACGTGGGCCTCTTCAAAAATCTTATCGTCCACATAGAAAATAAAACTGTAAATTCCACCACACAATTCATACTAAATCAGCCCACAGTCCCAAATGGAAGCAAATAGCGTAGCTAATAATCCAGCCTCATAAGTCTCTACAGCCAGATAATAAACACACTCAAGTCTTTAATAAGCCTCAGAACACTGTGCTTACAGTAATCTGTGCACAGTTTATAGACTTTTTTTCAGAGAAGACCGAGTCATGAGTCGTCCCCCCCCCCCCATAGCCTACTTCCCTAGAAGGAGTGGCATCTTAGTACCCAAGCAAACTTACATAAAATACAGGGTTTACTGCAACAGCAACCTACTGCAAAGCACATTGCTACATTTTAGATAACGACAGTCCCGTGGAAGAGGAATGCTTCCTTACTATACAGCTTCTCAAACTTGCATGTACCAAGAAAGCAACAACTTTACTACTTTCTGGAATGCTCTCAAACAGCACATATCTTCTGCCTGTTTAATGCCCTGGAAGACATATCCCCCAGTTACTCTGGGTTTATGAATACAGAAGCAGTGCCACACAAAGAACATACAGATGAAGCGATAAAGCATTTTACACCAAGGGTGGTGGACCAAGGGTCATTTCACTCCCAGTTTAATAGGTGTAATTCAGTAACTAACTGCTACAAGAGATAGATGCACATTTAATTAGCTCAAATTAAGAAGTGGCTGGCTGAAACAATCATGTGGACTGCAATACCTATTACCTCAACAGTGTTACACTCTAATAACTGTGACGCACAGGCCCTTTCATATCAAAACCATGACTTTCTTTTTTGTGTGTGTGTTCAGTGAAAATGAACCTGGTATTTGGAAGGCAGAGATAAAAAGAGCAGCTTGGGAACAAAAGGACAAAGGCTTACTCAGGAGAAAAATTTAGTCTCTTGCCAACAACTGCATTGTATTTTAATGAGCCGACTGCTTTGCAGCAATCAAAAGTACATTTTCAGACATTTCCACACCATCTGGCTCTGGCACAAGGACATCCTCATGCAGCACCGAGGCGGCATTTGTGTGATTTACGAGAAGGCGGCTCTGCATTACCACAACGTTGTTTTTTGAATGAAGAGCAGTCCTGGTTCGGTTCATACAGCTCAGGGGGTGGCAGCTCGGCAGGTGCAGCAAATTTGGCTCCAAGACAAAAGAGCACACGTCTGAATCCAGCCTGAAAACAACTCTGAAAATATCCCAGCACGGTGCAGTAAACAGCACTTTAATCTCAATCCAACTTGGGTCTTCCTAACTGATGCCTCTGGGCAAGGCATTCCAAACCTATCGTACAACGCTGCATTCTCTTCCTAAACCTTTGGAAGATGAATGTTCAGCAGACCAGCTGCTCTAGAGATCATCCAAAACGCTGTAGACTCCTTGCCCATGTGTGCACAAGCTGTAATAGCTGCAGAGGTGGTTCAGCCACAGGGACTGCTACATTTTCTTTTACATCACATCCTCATAATGCAGTTGTTTATTGTTCCAAGATATTTATCCTGGCTTGGGGAAAGAAGCAAAAGACTAAATGCAGTCCCCACGGCCTACAATATGCAAATACATTTTACAAAATAGGTGTGATTCACCAAGAAATGCAAGTATATCTAAAAGGACTGTGCCCCCAAACACCATGTTGGGGCTTTCTGCCAAGGTCTGCCCCAGATATGATAGTGCCCTGCTAGGCAATTAACACCACTTCCTGCAGCTGCCAGTATTCCTTCTGAGGGCCAAGTGGGCCCAACCCTACTTAGCTTTGCAGAGATCTGATAGGCTTTAATGCCGCAGTCTGGCAGAGAAAAGGAATGTGCAATACAAAAGCACCTAAGATCCCGAGTCTGAACTGAAGGCTACTGCATTTCCTCCCTTCCCCCCATTGAAGCGTGTTCTTGTGATTGTCCTCTAGACTTTCATAAGGAAGGATATTCAGCTGTAGACAGATGTATACATCGATTGTATAATTTATACAATACTTCCTGTAACTTCAGTTCCAACATCTGGAACACAAAAGGATCCAATACGCCTTGCAGTGCTCGAAAAAAAAACCCAGGACACATTTTATATCTTGCAGCTACAGAGAGGGCTTGCTGAATGGTTAATATGCATCAACTAAAAAGCAATGCCAGTGCTGTAATTAAAGATCAATTGATCTAACTAATTAGCATGTACTGCCTCTTTCTATTCAAACCTTGTAGATGCCTATGCCAGATGCAGGCTTTACAACTTCTGTTTGTTGGCTACCTGCCCCTGATAGGTTGCTTGCAACCTAAAGTTGCAAGCAAAGGATAAACACAGGTAGTACAGCTCTGTAGTAAATGTGTGTGCATCACTGATATGGCCGGAGGCTGAAACTATGTGGCATGATGAGATTGTTGTATACTGAATAACAGCGGCATTGAGACTTTACTAAGGGAATCATAGAATGCAGCGCTGTACCAAATAAGACACAAATTCAAACTGTACTGTCTCTATACGCGAGAAACTTTTCTAAACTATCTGAATTCAACCAGGTAGCTATCTGAGGAGAAGTGAATGACGCTTTGACATTGTGTCAGCAGTAGCTTTGTAGAACTACTGACACACAAGAGTTCATTTTCACTGTACAATGCCCACAATCAAACCTGACCAAGAAATTACAGGAGAAAGCTGAAAATATAAAGTCTGCTATTGAAATAGCAGCATTGAAGAAGCAGCAACAGAGATGCCAGTTTTATAAAATCAGAGAAGATATAAGCCCCTTCAGAAAGATGCTTCAAGACACAGTATAATTCTCTGCAGTATTTTTCTTTGATTTGTTTCATAACAATGTTTTCTATTACAAGGTCAGATACAAGCTTTAAGAATGTAATTTATGCTACATAAACCAATTAAATACCATTTGCTTGCTAAAGGGTAGATTCATTACAATAACCATGTTGCCCATATTAGCACCTTAAATCTAGATGATGTTTACTGAAATTAGGAAAACGAGGTCCTCAAAGAGAATTTAGCAGAACATGCCTGAAAGTAATCAACACTGTCTACAAAACATACATTTTGCTCCCAAAACTAATTTTATTAAATGTTTAGGCTTAGTACTGACAAGTCCTCTTCTTTTGCAACATTTATTCACACAGATCAGAGAATGAACAAAAGCCCTCTGTGTACAACTCAAATCTTTCCAAATTGAGGGTGTGCCAGATCGCGCAGCGCTGGAAATAACAAATCAATACAGGCGCTCTACCAGCCAAAAATGAACAATTCAGAAAGCCAGTCTAATAGAGAAGCTTCCTCTGTCCCCTGGCTCAGTGCAACACAGAATCCCAATCGAATCCCTAAAGCACTTGTTAAAAAAACATACAGCAAATATAATAAAATGCGATTCTACATATCCGTTCTAGGTTTTATTGTGATCTTAAATCAGGCACACCTGAGCATGTTTTTAAGAGACAAATGTTTAATTGTATGCTGGATTGAGAATTTGACGCTGGGATCATGCGACTATGCAAGATATGCAACTCCCACTGATGACAAAGTGGCCTGAACAGCTACTAAACTGTGCAGGTTTATTGCTATACACGCAGATAGACCATTTATAATACAGCATCACAGCGGCACAAACTTGCACGCAGGAATGATCATGTCACATTTGAACCTGTTTCCTTATAAACCTTTAAGAAATGTTTTTCTGTGTTGCACGCTCGACTTAACCAACCAAGGGGACGAACACTCAGGTGTGTGTAATCAAGCAAGAGCTGTTCAATGACTCGGCCTCCTTTGCATTGGGAGTTTTATTTCCATCTAAGAGATATACTTGATGTTCATTTCCTATTAAATGTTGAAGGGCGTTTTCAATTAAAATGTTCACCTTTTTCTCGCTTGACTTTAATAATAAATAAAGCTCCAAAAGTCTGCTTTACAGCAACTGGAAGGAACAGATAAGTTTTTCACTCAGTCACCCATAAAGAAAATCCCCCATCTAAACGTCTACGTATAGCTGACTTTTGTATAATTCTCTTGAAAACCTGCGTTTCATTGCACCGGGTTAGCTATCTCCTGGTCCTGGAAAGCGGATGAGCATTATACTGTATTTCCTGTAAACCTGTTAGTTTGGACTCAGTAGGGACGGGTTCTTATGTGTTATCTAGGGGGAAATCCATATTTATTTTATTTCAAACCAGCCCTGTCTGCCTTTTCAGAATTTTTTTCCCCCAGTTGAAACAAACAAACCCATGGCCATCTGTCCAGTGGGCAAACATCAAAAGGCATCAAGGAAACAGTACACTTATATAGGAAATTAATTCATTAAGTCCATGCAAATTCATGCAATCTTTCATCTGATGTCTTAACATTATTCCAAAAGTTTTTTTTTTGTCTTTTTTTTATTTATTTTTATTATGAAATGTATATACTTCTTTCAATTTAAAATAATGCAACAGTTCCCGTCTTTGAAGATCGTGTTTGTGGTAACCATGACACATGGAACCAAATACAAGCAGACATGTAGCTGGTGAATAAAATCATTGCAATACCAAAACAAAACTGTAAAATGACACCCATGTTTATCATTTTGTACACAGTGGATGACTTTTCGTTGGCTGTTCAAGGACGCACGCTTCAGGCACGCTTACATTGTTTTACAATTATTATTCACATTACATGGCCTAAGGCTATCACCTGATTTATGATACTTGAGAAATGTGTACAGCAAATCAATGCTCTTACTGCTGACAACATTAAAAATGTAAATGTTCATAATGCCACTTAGCTTTGAAGTACCAAAGAGAAAACAAAATAATTCACAAAAACAAGACAAAAGCAGCAGAAATAAGCATCCACAAGCTGTGTTTGTTGTCAGTCACATGGGCCTGTGTAGTGCTGTACTTTGAAATGATAAAATACTTTACAAACAATATAAACAGCTAGCAAAGCCAAACCGCATTCCTATCTGCAGTGAAGATGATTTTCACTATTCCGACAATACTTGCAATATCTGTTGCAAACGATCAATTTTGAATGCTGCTATGTTAAAACTGTACAACTCCTAGCATGCTCCGACATGTTTGCAAGACTGAAGATGACAATTTGCAGCAAAACAATCCATACGTTGCATTTATTTTAGCCCATCCTGTACATGTAACATTTCAGACAAAAATGTTATGGTACATTTGTAATGCAACTTTATAATCACAATATAAATGTGCTCTTCAGTTGACAACAGCTTGTTACTAGATCAGCAACTGAATAGCTCAATCCACTGGGAGATTTTGGGATGGGGGGGGGGGGGGGGGGGGGTAGCCAAGTCAGGTTTTTGACCTGTGTTTAAAATTTAGCCAGGATACAAGGGTTAAGACCTCTGCTCTTTTTCGAAAAAAGTCATAAGATTCACAGCAAAGAGTTTAGTGTAATACATCTTCCCCCAAGAACAGATTTCAAAAATATACAATGCAAGGAGTGTTTAAAGACAAAGGTTTTGGTGAGATATTTTTGATAAATCAAATCTTTTTTTGTACGAGCAGTTAAATGCAGTTCATTTGCATGTTGCTTGTAAGTGTGCTGGAAACATTCTTAATGCTGTATTCAGTCACTGGAGCCCACAGAACTGGATACATGTGCAGAACTCTGCTACTGGTCCATGTGACTGAAAAGACTACACAGCCTTGTTTTTCAACTGGCAGTGTTTAGCATCCCTCCGGCATTATGGCACTTTCTGGAACATATTTCTTGTGCCCCTGCAGAAAATTCTGTTTCTGCCTTATCAACATATTTAACTTCTACCATAAATATCTCAATCTAGATCGATCTACATTGACAGTTAATTGTGAAAGTTTATGTAAATGTAAACAGAATTAAATAAGATTAATCATTTTTTGGGGTTGGGGGAGGCTACACTCTTTTAATAAACATTTTTTTTAAGCATTTATTTAATCCAGGGATTATTTTAAAACTAGCGCTGTATGCAAATGTGCTCTTTTAAAATGTTTAGAATATACAAAAAAAAAAAAAAGTGTTAATAAATAATTAATTGTGCACATATACAGCATTGAGT
Source organism: Polyodon spathula (assembly GCF_017654505.1). NCBI lineage: Eukaryota > Metazoa > Chordata > Actinopteri > Acipenseriformes > Polyodontidae > Polyodon > Polyodon spathula. Next base: position 5,682,014 of record NC_054543.1, read on the forward strand.
GTGTAAATAATGCAAGATTGGTAGATTAACACACCAGGTATTGAAACTCAAGGGACTGTCTGAATCATTTTTTGTCTCACGGTAAATAAACAGACAAAATAATCCCAGAAGTTAGTCAGGCAGTTTCCTGTCGTCCAATCTTTGTCAGATCGGTTTTAGTTTACAGAACAAATAAACAATATTAGACTACAGCATTTACTGCCTTCACTACTTGCCACACAGCAATGAGAGCTTCTCCAAGTTTTATCAATGTACTGAAACTCATTATTTTCTTTTTTTCATTTTAATATAGGAACATACTGTAATACACAAAGGCGAGCAGAGCAGTTGAACAAACTAAGCTCAGAACCATACGGTTTTTTTAATTTATTTATTTTTTAATCTATGTGAAATTAAAAACAGCCTAGCGCCGTGACAAGTTACCTAAAAAAATCAATAACAGTACTATGAACCCATGTACACTCCTTCAAATATTTAAGGGATATTTAGAGATGTGTTATAAATTCCCAAATATATCAGACGAGACGTTGGCATTACAGTGTGCTGGGAAAGGGGGTCCAAACTGTCCATACATTGTCAATATAGTGCATGTTCACCTCTGGTATGAATCATGCATGCTGAAAAGGGTGTGTTGAGTACCTGTATACGCATACTAATGTGTACACACATCTCTGACTATCACTAAATTGCGTGGTGCAGTGTATTACATTTTGATTGGAAGTGAACTTCAGCAGTGACGTATGAATCAATACTGTGTATAAACCTTTTAACTAGATTGCATGTTGGCCTATACATTTCTATAGGGGTCTATGCAGCCTACTGCAGCCACAGGCATTCCAGAAAATCACTCTACAAAGCAAGGGTATACCCAGCACATACATACATATCCCAGTAAACAAGAACAAGTTACGCAGGTGACATACAGTACACCAAGGACACCAACGCCTCGTTACAATACCTTCAAGCCGTTCTCATCCAAAAACTGACTCGGATACGACAGCCTCCACATAAACCTTATTTGAAATATGAAAAATTGCCACAGGAATGCAAGAGGAGTGATTTTATTTTACTAAGTCAGAAAAACCTTGTTATAAAATATGCAGAAAATGTAACTGCATTTTGAATACACATTTGTGTTCGCTTCCTGTGATGAAGTGGCGTACAGATGTCATATCTTAACAATGCTAACTCCACTCATTTCAGCCTTGTTACTGGAGGCCTTTTGTTTAATAATGCATTAGATGTACTGTATTCGTTGGGAATACAATTGTAAACAATGAGAGCATAAAGTGAATGTGCATGTCAGTACAGTTAAATATTTGTACTGTTAAATATCTGCTTTAAGCAAAAAACTGAAAGCTGAGGGGAGAGTGGCACAACTCCAATAGTAAACACTGCTGGAAAACAATACCAGCCAGCATTTATTACTGTAGTTTTTACTCTGCTTGCATGGGCATTTAAACTGGCCTCTTCTGTGCCAGCCTGAGTGACAGGCATCTTACGTCCACTGATCAAATTACATATAATGATGTAACCAACTGAATATCAAGCCGGCAGCATGGAGAAATGAAAGCGTGCGTACTGTACAAACAACAAGGTTTATCCATTCAGTTTATGAACCAATTACCACTGGCTTTTCAATTTACTGCATCAGTAACCACCACTGAATACTTTTACTGAAGTAGGGAAAACGTTTTACCAATGGATGCATTTAGCAAATTAAGACCATTCACTCTGCCAATCCCCTGTACCTTTTTGGACATTGTGTTGCTTTCCAGTGTATAAAGCCAGCATATCAATGTCTCCTCAACTGTATCATTCCGCGCAAGCGTGCAAACTTCATGAGGGAGGCGACACACGACCACTGCAGTGAGCAGATGCCATCTTCTCAGCAAATCTGCTGTGAGCTCACCCGATTGCTGCAGTTAAGATCTGAACTACCTGAATTTTGCCAGACCCTCGCGGGAGTAGAACTCAGTAAAAGAAAAGAAAAAAAGAGGCCAAGGGTCCAGTTGTGGTTCTGTCTGCCCCATTTATATGTGCAAGGGAAATCAAAATAAAAAAATTAATGCAGGTGGAAAATGTTAAATGAAGGAAACTAGGCTAGTTGTGAACAATTGTATCATTCTGTGAACCCATTGTCTCTGTGTAAGGCACAATTCCCTTTTTAAAGTAAATAAAGAGGAATTACAGTGCACCATATAATACTTTACTGCATCACAATAAACAATTGGCAATGACATATACAGTAGTCAATTACTTGATCAACCTTACTGTCTAATCAACCGAACGCACGTGTAATCACGTGATGAATTACGTGTGGTGTATTACCCACACAGCTTCCGCTGCTAAAACGGCTAGGCGATTTAGCTGCCAAAAAACAAAACAACCAGCAGACTGAGGCAACGAAGTTACAGCATAATTCAGACCACCAAAACCTTACATGGAGCAGTGCGTGCTTTAAATTGTTGCAGTTAAGCACATTAAAACAGTCCCCTTGTTCTTTCTTCTACTTTGTCAGTAAGGGCTGGAGATCCTGTTAGAAAGCAGCTAGAATGTTTATTGTACTCATTTCAATTGCATGTTATTACAATGCCTGACCAGCAAGTATGAAAAAAAAAAAAATGAAACATTTCACTGAATTTTTTTTTTTAAGTTTAATGATTCCTAAAGTTCTGTAATGTGTCAAAGTTGTACTGAATTGTATTCGTTGATGATTTTCAAAGTTTGGTATATGGAATGTTTAATTACAGTAGTACATTACTTACCTGTATGTGTAAGTTTTACTGAATTGATTCAATGACTTGTAAAGCGCTGTAATTTTTTTTATGCTTAGCGTGATAGAACAGGTTACTAGCTATATATCATCATCAGTAGGTACTTGTGTGCTAAGTACTTGTGTATGTTAACGTCATTGTTATTAAAAGGTACAGTAATTGTTAATACCTGTTCGATTAACCATACAAATCGATTATAAAGTAGTTATCGGTCCAAATTAGATTGGATAATTGACTCTATACTGTACAGGCATATATTGAGTTGTGCTTTTGTGTGTGTGTGTGTGTGTGTGTGTGTGTGTGTGTGTGTGTGTATATATATATATATATATATATATATATATATATATATATATATATCATATTTATATACTGACATGTACTATAGATATAGTTACAGGTTTACAAACAAAATAATGTAAACGATACCTACCACTGATACGGTTATTAGTTTTGTTAAAAGTGGACAGTGATAAAAAAAATAAAAATAAAAAATACTAAATATTCACGTTATTATGTTTATGATGTGGCTATCCAGTGTTTTTGTGAAAGGTACTTACAACCACTCACATTCACAAGAGGATATCTGACTGAACATATAATACGAGTGCAATCTGTCCAGTTGTATTTATTACCATTTCTTTCGAATTAAACAGTGCATTTTGTTATGTGATGCGATTAACACTTGGCAAATAAAACATAAAAAATGTAATATTTCACAACTGGTGAGACGACTCGCAAGTTATAACAAACAACATGTTGTACAAAGAGAACATCATTGTTTACATAAAATAAATTCGATAAGATTTCTTGATTTTTTATATATATATATATATATATATATATATATATATATATAATATATATATATATATATATATATATATAAAAAACCAGACAAAAAATAAACACACATGATCATCAATACAACAGCAATCTATCCCAGCATCACACAGAAGATGAGAGCTCTGTGAAACCGACAATGCGTACCAGTTGAGGGCTTTTGTTGACCGCGGTAAATATTTTGTGACAATCTTCCAACTTAAATGATAAACCACGTTACTTTACAACGCGTCAAAAAATCTCTGTTTGGAGATGTTTTAAGGGGCAGTATACTGCAAGGGTACACTCTTGCAAGCAGGCGCGCCTTTCCTTACACATCCCGGCCCTAGATTGATTTTCAAAGAATGGAAAGTACATTTTGCATTTATTCAAATCATAGAGCATTATGCTCTAAAGTGATTCGACATTGACTTGAATGAGTAACCATTGTAGGTAATTCCACTCCAAATGCTGGATAGCACAGGATGGAGGCCTGGTTGGAGATGCTGGGTTGTTTGGTGTACGGCAGGGCTAAAATATATAAGGGTTCTTCCCAAAAGTTGTGAATCAAAAATGCACTACCAAGTACTGTAGTTTCAAAAGGCAAGTTACATTTCTACTTACCGACGCCGTATTTTTCTTTTTTAGTTGGGACCCAGCGCGTCATTTTCACTTTTTCCACTAACTTTTGTCACACCAAGTTTGTTGTTGCGTACCGTGGCTCATGAATGGGCTCCTAGTTTTTTATTTCCGCCATTTTCCACCGACAGCCACTAACTAGGAGAGCAAAGAGGACAGGAAAAGTTTTTTTTTTTTTTTGTCATGTGGTGCAAGCGTCACTGTACAAACTCTGTAATCTCAAAAGGAAACAATATTTTCTGTCATAATATAAATTGCACGTAAGTATTTTAATACTGTTAAAAAATGCCCATTACAGTTTTTCACAACTAACCTGAATAGATGAAAGGGGAGCAAAGCGTGTAGTGTTACCTTAGGGTTAGGTTGTAGTTACCTGAAATATTTCTAATACAAGAAAAATATTTGGATAAAGTAAGGCTACTGATAAAATAACGTAATAGTTTACTCTCAATATGTATTGCCCTTTTATTCTAAACTGAATAACTGCAGCTTTATATTTACATTGTTTTATTTACATACCCACCAGAATGTTCCCTTTATTTAATATCTATTTATTGTCAATAAATCATACGAATTGGAAATGTCAATAAGAGGGGATTTTTTTTTTTTTTTAAATACAAAGGCATTTTATAGATTTCATGGAATGCTCGGGAAGTCGTATTTGCACGCACCACATTTCATCCAGTAGAGGGCGATGTGTATCTGCTTCCAGAAGTTTTACTGCTTCGGGGCTTAAACAATAAGAACCCTAGCCCTTTGTTCACTTTCTTAATGAGTTTAACACAATAACACAGATATTTCAAGTCGTATAAGATACTAAAACTATCAGAAGGCTGCCTTTGTTTCATTTGAGGTAGTTTATTTTACTCCACATGAAAGACTTAGCTTTGACCCTTGATTGCTTTCTTACCCATTAAGTTTGTCTTCCAGGGCTGACTTGGTTGTGCTGTTGAAATATATAATCCTCTTTTTGAAACGGTTCCCTGTTGTGGTTCACAGTACACAGAGCATGTGTTGCTTTGCTTTGAGTGTAAATTCATTTTGCATGCCCATCTATTTCCCTTAGATCCCTCCAGAACATTTCCATAGCAATTAATAATTATTAAACCATTAAGTACCAAATTAAGAAAAGCACCAAGGGGGAAACGCTCCTGATGTGCATGATCATGATCAGATGTGCCTTATCTTAATATACAGTGCTGCGCTTAAACTTTCTCTAACTTTATATATATATATAGAGAGAGAGAGATAGTGAGAGAGAGAGAGATGCAGTGTAACATGGTAAAAGTAAGGACAAGTGACTTATAGAGTTGGGTGTGAACTATGCATTAACAACTGATGCTGCAGAGTCACAATAGGACCTCAGACCTCAGTTTTATGTCTCATCTGAAGGACAGAGCACAAGGAGGTTAAGTGAGACAGTGGCTGGGACTGAACCTGCAACCTCTTATACAAGCCCCTTTCTTTAACCACTCGACCACCAAGCACAGTAAATCCATAGCACACTACAACCATTGGAAATTCAAGGTAAACTGCCTACTAAGTGTTTCAACTATCAATCCTCAACCAGTCTTTCAGAACAGCTGTCTTCCTCATTATGACCGAAACTGACTTGCATAAGAGAGCTGCAGCCTTTTCTGTATTACAGAAAAGATTTAGAGACCATTTAGACACACTATATCACATGCTTGTGTTTCTACATTGTGTCTTTGTAAATTGTTTCTGATTAAAATCCATCTTACAAATCAGAAATCACCCTGCTTTATCTTGTCTTGGTTTTTAGCAGACTGACACAATAAGAACAAGCTTTGTTTAGCCTGTGCACTCATGAAGTCACGAGTAAAGTCTTACTTGCTGTCCAAAAAAACAAAAAAAAAACCCTGAAAATTACAGTTGAACCAAGCAACAGAAGACTTACTACTTTAGGACACAGGGGTAATTAATGTATTAATGAAGGACATGCTTGAAACAAAGACCTGGACAGGAGGTTGCTCAACCCTGATATATAGTGGTCTGTTTTGGGGTTTGCATGGTTTATGTTGTTATGTTAAAAAAGACTGTCAATTATATTATCTAGAAAATATTGAAGGTGAGACAATGTGTAAATTATTATTATTTCTACTATTATTACCACTACTGCTAATTTACAGTCTGTATACAATTCTTTTTTGTTAAATTAATTAAATGTTGGCTTTGTTAGCACCCCTTTTTGTTTAGGGGGTGTTAAGTAGAATTTTATCAGCAGTTGTCATGTGACTGGACCCCACACTGGAACTTAAATACGCCTACTACTAATACTACTATTATTATTATTATTATTATTATTATTATTATTATTATTACAAAAACAAATACATGTACAGTATACAGTATTATGTACTAAAATGTTTTTCAACAAAACCTGTGACTGAGAGAATCCAGTTATTTTTCAAATGTCTAAAACTGAAATGCACCATTTTACTTGGTAGGGGTGAGTCACCAGACCCTCTTAATTGCTGGTATTATTTGTTTTTTTGTCCTGGCAAGGATAAGTACAGGGTGTACAAACTGTTAGACATGCACAACGTGGCCCCTTTAATGCATTCAATACATAGTGCATACATCTCTTTGCTTTGCCCTCACACCACAAACTTCAGTTTAATGACCACCAGAGGGCATTGTAAGACTTTCTACCATGTGCAATAAAATGAATAATTGAAGATATGCAAATCTTGTTAGCATAATATTTAATTCTCATGATTGACCTTGAACAACCAAAAGCCTCTCTACTGTTAGCCCTCGTCTGGCTGTGGACAGAAGAAAAAATAAACAGAAAAAACAGCAGAGTTGTCAAGGGATTTATAGAGGTATAAACATTAAACAGTTCCCAGCCAGCCCAGACTAGCATTTTATACAGCAACCTAATAGGTACGGTCCCTTATTAAAAAGACAAGGTCACTCGGTTATCTTTCATTAGTCTTGCAAATTATGCAGATTAGAGAGTGTTAATTACCCACATTTATTGTTGTTGCATACTGTGAAAATATATACTATGGTAAAATGAGATATAGTTTGCTTTCAGAATTTGTTAGGGTTAGCTATTGTAAGATATTTTTTGAAGAAAGATACAAATGTTGCTTCTGAAATGAATACAAAATGTTAATATTATAAAACTAATTGGAAACAACAATATTCTAATTGGTCATTCCTGAAATAGTTGTTTAGCAAGGTTTATAATATTGTTGTGTGTGTGTTTTTTTTTCCTTTCATTGCAAATTTGGGCAAACTGCACAAAAAAACAGGTAATTTTGAAAAATATATTTCTATTTGTAGAATAGGACTGGTTTATAATAGTAAGATAGCAAGGTTTTTTTTTTTTTTTTTTTTTTTTCCTGAACACACAGTTTTTCTTGGGGACTAAATCTGTTTTTGCATGAAAAAATCTTAAATCCAGTTAATTATTTACTGACCCATAAGTGGTATTCATGCATGATTGGGTTCAGCTTATTCGTATTTTGACAAGCTTTACTTGGTTTGACATTGCGGTTTTAAAAAGAGGTCTTTGCACAGCTTGGGGTGTTAAACAGAGAAGAAATGCTGTTGAATACATAATGTCATGAGGAACTTATGAAAGAGTTGTGTGGCAAATTGTTTGACTCCAGTACAGCATGGGTGAGCTGTCAACATGGATAGAACAGTTTATTCTGCAATGTTTAGGTAAGCAGGTCAGTATTAAACACAGGAGTCATTTAGACTTTAGAAAGCTTGTATCTGAACATCACGCGCAGAACAACAGAAGTACATAAAGTAAAGCACAGTGGAATCAGCTCAAGTCATATGCTTTCATCAGTGCTTCAGGGTAGAGTCGCTACATGTGACTAACTGTTCATTTTACTTGTTTTGGTGTTGTTTTTCTACTTGCTATTATAATAGCTTTGTATTGCACTAGCAATTTCTGTTCAAATGATGACAAAAAAAAATTCACAAAGATGGCACGAATGTTTTAGGACTGTATATAGAAACTGCTGTAATACGTGTTCTGCTAAAATTTCTAATTAGAGGGAGAGGTTCTGCTCAGATTTAAAGGTAAGTGAACAACTTGTGATGTAGTTTTTTGTGTCTGGAGAATTCTTTCCCAGCGAGTTAATGACCAGTCATGCTGCATTCTCATTGGCTCAGCAGTGTCCAGTTCCATTAGGTATATAATACTCTACGTTTTTTTTTTTAGACAGTGGCAGGAGGGCACTTTTTAATCCTGTTTGATGTGTGACAAACTTTTTTTTATTATTTTAAACCAAATTTCTTGGATTACTGCATACACAAACTCGCTGTGTGATTTTACAAACCGTGGGGTAGTGGGGTTTATTTGAGGAATCTAGTTTTCCCATAAATTCACGTTATTCTGTGCTCAGAAAATAATATAGTTTACTACAAAATGCTCCCTAATTTTATGGTCCGATAATTCACAAATCTAGTTAGGCCATGTTGACAGTAAATTGTAAATACACTATACTTTAAGGCTTGACTCTTATCCACTGTGTTTAATATTTCACTTTGTGTAACAGTTTGAGTAGGCACTGTAATATATCAGGATGACATAGATTTAAAAAAAAAAAAAACACATGGTTGCTGTTTAATATTGAATATACTAACACTTAATTGAAAGATTGTTGAAGTATTGAGTCTGTCTATAAACATTCTTAAAGCACATGAACAGATAACGTACCCTCATCACCCACAGTGCAGAGAACTCTGATTATGAAAAGGGCCCATATGGTTTCATGCTTGTATTGTATTTTAAAATCCATGGATAACATGTGAGAAGGATTGCTTCTAAATGAACATTTCATTTTACGTTACTTTTTAATCAGGTACAACATAAGAAAGCTGATCTGAAAACAAATGTAGATCCTTTAAATAATTCTTTATTGCTGTCAGTGTTACAGCATCTTCTAGTGTGTCTACTTGTTTGGATATGTCTGGATTTGCCTAACGTAATCTAAAAGTGATAATCATTTCTCACACGCATTGGTTGTGGTCACTGGTGCATTTGTGTATGAATATGACGTTTAAAAGTTATGCAGAGAACACGTTTACTGCAGCCTCTACTTGCTCAACCAAAAACAATTACAAAATTGGAACATTTCAGATCAGTTGTGCTTTGGTAACAAGATTATCAGTCTTGTATTCAGAACAAATAAACAAAGTGTGTATATATATATATATAATTTTTTATTTTTTTCAAAAATATCCTAAGGCATTTTCAGAAGGCCAAAAATAGGCTTATCCAGTTGCACAAACTGAAGGCATCATCTCTGTATTCTCTGCCTCTGGTGCACTGTAACAGAGATCCCCTTTGTTCTTTGAAAGTGGATCACACAGTTATATTCACGCTTGCCTAGAGAAGCTCCCATCAGTTACAATGTGTCCTTTGCAGGCTTCTGAACCAGGGCTGTAGTTTATAGATTTCTCTATACCAGCTTAACTATAAAAGATTCCAGGGGGCAAAAACACATCCATTTGAAGTTCACTGCATCTAAAACTGCTTTAGCAAAGCAATATCGAGCTACACGGTGTCTTGTTTTGATCTTAGCCTTCTCTGAAGATTTACAAAGGAAGAAAGGGAGGGGTGGCTTCTATTGTATAAGATCTTGAGGTACAGTAAACTAACAACACTGTCTGCCACTCTGGATCTTTTGGGAAAAGATCATAATTATAGCAAGTTAAACGTATTATGTTGTTAAGTGTACAAATCATTGTTAACACTAAAATCAAAATATTGTTTGTTTGTTTTATAACAATTGGCTTGTCTATACATATTCTGTAATTATGTTCTTGAAATTTGTTTTAAAAATGTTATCCAAGTACCTTGTACATAAATAAAACATTGAGAGGCTAACATCTTCTGTTTTTTGTTTCTTTCACAGGGTTGCATATTTTAGCTGCAGCTAAACCCAGTTTGATCTTGGTGGTAACTGAGGTAGCCTTTTTCCTTCCTACTTTATTAATGGCTTGTGTATAGTAAACATTATGAAAACAGTGAAATTTGAGAGGCGACTGCAGTTACCTGAGAACCACGGAAGAATAGGCTGTGAGTCTACGGGTCCTGGGTTACTTGCTAACAAGCATTCAGGGGAAGCACATTGGGATTGCTTGGTGTCTCAGGTGCAAGTTCTGCCACCCAGCAGACCACAACCAATAAGCTGTATAGAAAGCAACGGCCTGGAAAGCCTGCTGATGCAGATGAAACGACCCCACAAGCAATCAACAGGGGCCCTTCCAGTCAACAAAATACCTCCGCTGTCTGTCAGAACGGTGTCTCTACCAGAACTGTGCAACGAAGGCATTGTGATTGCACCACAACAGCGGGAGATCCTCGAATCTACTCCACAATACTTTCCACCTTCTAGAAGATGGTCGTTTATGTCTGTGAAATCTGCATGCAACGAGGATACCTCTGGAGGGAGTGTCACACCTGACTCTAAAGGCTTTTTGGAGAAGGCTCGTTTAAGGTGTACGGCAAGGAAGGAACGTGTCGTTTTCTGCATGATGGAGACTGTTAAAAGAGGGTGGTTGCCAATGCAGAAGAAAGCAGCCACCTGCGTTATTCACAGTGATAAGGAGCAGAAAGAGACTGCTTCTTCCGCAAGAGAGGTATGATACTGTATTAAGTAGTGAGAAAGTATTAGGCTTACTAAGAACAGACAAACAAAAGACATATGCGCATATTTAAAGAAAATGGTGTTGTGAATTATAGCTCATGAAATTGAACTTTTTTTGTCAGCTGTCATGCAATTAGTGCATGCTTGAGTTTACTTTTATAATTAAAGTTATTTTTTTTAATGAGCTAAAATTCTAAGAAATTTGATAAGGTTTATCCTGCAGAAAAGGCTGTTATGCATACAGTATTCAATAGTAATTGTATATCGTTTAAAGATTTTAACTTTAAAGAACTGCAAAATGTGATATTCGCCATCATCATTGGATTTCAGTGATCAAACACTTTATTTAACTAATGTTCAGTGTATATGATAAACTAATACCCTCCTTCTATTGTGTGTCCAAAACAAAGAATTGACTGCCTTCTTTGATAAGTTATTTATTTGCAGTTTCAGTCTTTTGCTTGAAACTCTCTCTTTGTAGACACCCGATTTAATGTCACCCCACACCTAAGACGCTAGCTTAGATTATTTGACAAGGTAGGACTTAGTTTGTTTTCCCCGCTGCTGCCAGGTTGAAGTTATTCCATGTGAATACATCACGCCATTTAAGCTTCAGGAAATCAGAAGAGCTGCCAGATAGAATTGTGTGCATCTTAACAAGATGCTTCCTGCTGCACTACAAACTCCCTGCCCAAAGTGCCAGGAAACAGAACACAATGCAGTGGCATCTAATGATGTTATCAAAGTCGTCCTGCTCAGCACTCCGAGCACCTGGAACTCAGACACGGTCTCATGAGCTCCAAATATGTTAAAGTTTGGGGGGGTGGGGGGTTACTTTTAAAATCCAGCATTTGTATTAAGGTTTGAAATCAATCAGTATTATTAATCGAATGTCTGCAGTGCACTACTGGATGAAATGGTATTTCTATCATTCACTAGGGGAGGACATGTTTATTAGGGTTACACTGTGGTGTACCAGGTGTGCAGGGAGGTGGAACATGATCCTAAGAGCTGTGGGCGCTTTAAACTTCTGAGTTTTTTTTTGTTTATTAGGGTTACACTGTGGTGTACCAGGTGTGCACGGAGGTGGAACATGATCCTAAGAGCTGTGGGCGCTTTAAACTTCTGAGTTTTTTTTTGTTTTTTTTTCCCAAAGGCACCAGGATGTGTTGACTGAAACACAAAATTTTACATTTCTGTAATTATGTCTTTGTTATTTTAACGGAAGGTGAACTCATCTCCAATGCGAAACGACTTGGACTATAAGCATAACCCAAGAAACAAGGACAACATTTCTACAGGTAACTATGAGATTACAATGTATTTACTTAGTTCCAATTGACTTCTCTTGTCCTTTACGAGTACGTGTTGGTGTTTGGAATCGAAGAAATGTTGCCACAACACGTACAGTACAGTGCAACAGATAAATCATGCCCCATTTGTAAAGTCCTCTTAAACATAAATCCATGTGAAATAAGAAGCCACAGACAATTTGACAGCACTGCGGAATCACTCTGGATAGCATGAACAGCATGTTATCCCAGGGTTCCCCTTAAAAGCTTGTGGTTTACTCAGTCAAGGTGGATTCACTGGTACTGTCAAATGCTCTAAAAAAAAAAGTAACATGATTATCTCAGCGGATTAAATCAACTTTTTAGACTACTTGCTGGATAAGGCATTGGCATATATTCGTTTTGGTGGCCAGTGACTGAAAACAAGTTGCTTGTTGTGCAGATATACCTAATACTCTACCAGACAATATGATCCCATTGCTCTGATATCGTTTTGTTTATTTGAATAGTTTTCTGGATTACAACGTCTCTGATTTGATGCCGTTAGTGCCCTTTGCAATGCTTTCAGTTCATGAGTCATGCACTGTTTGCTCAGTGAATTGCTTTATTGAATAGTTACAATAAACAGATGAACAGTGGCTTCAGTATAAATAACGTTTTGTCCATTTGCGAATGATGAGAGCACATCACTGAAAGCAAAACTAAAATGCAGCTAAAACACAGTTGAGTTGTTTTATGAACTAAATATTTCAGGCCCCACAGTCAAGTCTTGGTAGAGGGCTCTGTAGCTTTGGTACACTTGGGGGTTCCCTTATTTACCATTTAGACCAGGCGTCTCCAACCCTGGTCTTGGAGCTCTACAGTGACTGCTGGTTTTCAATTCAACCAATCTCTCAGTTACTTAATTGAACCAGTTATCGGCTTTATTAGTCAAGATTAACAGGTGTTCCAGATCTTTAGCCACTGATGATGTAAAGATCCCTATAAAATCTGCTGGATATGGACTCTCCAGGACCAGGGTTGGAGACCCCTGATTTAGACTGTGGTAGGCATTGCATCACGTTGCATTTATTTAGACAGTCTAGACATATTTATGTTTTAAACCTAAATACCAAATGCTGTGTTACATACATACCTTGTAAATAGATAAAGCTCAAGGAGACTCCTTGGTTTGCATATGGCACCATGACAAATACAATCTTGTCTTCGCTCCATTCCAAGACAGCGTCCCCTGCAGTGAGCAAGCCAAGGCTGAAGCAATCATTGGAATATTGTTTGGAACAATTTGTTTGTTAGTTTCCATTGCTTTTTAGATGGCAATTGCACTGAATTGTTTTGAAATCAGTAAAAAAAAAAAAAAAAAAAATTGTTCAGAATAGCTAGAAAATGTAAGGTGACCATTGATGTTTGACTTTCCGATCCTTCAGTACCTGTGTTTATCACAGGAATGATCAGTCTAGTGTGCCCATACTTGTGTGTGTGCACATGCAACCCAGGCTTGTACTTGCACACCTCCATTAAGAGTCACATGCTTTCCCAGCAATAAAATGTTGGATCAGATGCCAAACAAACAGAATCTTTTTTGCTTATTGAGGTATTGTATTAAACAGTAATAGAAACAGCAATATAGGCAAATAAATAAATAAACAAAATAAATTTGTTCAGAAAGGAAGTGAAGTCAGCACCTGTCCAATAACAACACAGCCTCATTTACTGTATGTGGTGGAATGGAGTAATCAGCACAGAGTTCAGTTATATACCAATAATTCTCAAACGAAATCTAGATGACTTCCTTGATGTCTCTGTGCTATTCATAAAATCAGGTCCTGACATGGTCTAAGTCAGCCACAGTGTCTGTTGAAGTAGTCGGCTGGAGATTTGTCACTTCAGATCAAGTTTCCTTTTGTTTTATTGGCAATGTACTGACGTGCACTAGATTGTGCTGGAGCTCAATAATAATGTATATGGCAGAAAAGTGAAGAGAAGTTCCTGTATACATTGTGTGACCAGACTGGCATTATTTCTGGTATATGCCCCTATAACAACATGACCCAGACACTGAAACTTGATTTTTTAAGCGCGTTGATGCACACTTTTAACAGTACAAAGAAATCAAAAACAAAATAAACACATATCTCTTTCGAGCACTTACTACACGTGTACAGGTCCCTGACTAACTCGCAGGACTGCTAAACCATATGCAAACAAAACACTCAGGTTTACAAACAAAAAGGTTCACACAGGACCTTTCTACACAGTATACAACACAGTCAGGCTCTTCACGCAGCAGCAGCCCTGAGCAGACTGGCTGCTCTCCCTTTAATACTTGGCAGCTGGCCTCAATTTGCAATAATGAGGCCAACCACCAAAACAATAAACCAATTAACAAATTAATAATTAAACAATTAACATAAAATTAAACCATTTAATACACATTACACTTGCATAGACCCTGTTCTATCATAATAGTTACAGTTTTATTAAGAAAACCAATATTTGAGTAGTAACCCCATTGAATTTAAAGCTATTTGCTGTTCAAACCTGTTAGGGTCTATTCATTTGATCTGAAATCTGTTGACCTAAATGTATTTATTTATTTTTTGCATTTATATAGTGTTTTTTATACAAAAGTATCGCAAAGCACTGTACAGTACATAGCAGAAACAAACCACAATACATTTGTATAGCATACCACACATACAACTGCCATAATTACACCATTTAAATAACAGATTAAAATCACAGTATACAGATAATACAAAAGCAGCAATTTTAAAGTTACATTGAAATCCACAAAGATAAAAAAGCCATTTTATATAAGTGCATTTTTAGTCTTGACTTGAAAACTGTAGTGGTCCTAGCTTACCTAACAAATGAAGGCAGAGCTCTACAAGAAAAAGCCCCACCTCCCATGTGGCTTTTGTTGACTCTAAGAATAACCAGCAGCCCGCATCCTGTGATCTTAGAGTGCGGTTTGGAAGATATGGGGTCAGTAACTTTTACAAATAACTAGATGCTAATTCATTCAAAGATTTGTAAGTTAACATCAGCATAGCAATGGAAGTTCACTGTGTGTCTGCGGATAAGGTCACCTAACAGCAGCATATATAACACTATGTAACACAATTTTTGTTCCTGGGTAGTCAGTGTTATTTCCTAATTGCTTATGCCTCACAATTATAGAAAATGGCTATTATTCCCCACAAACTTTGCTTTTGTGACCAGGACAGTGATATTTCAAAATATCACTATTTCCAATGGGAAAACGGGCAAATGTGTGTCTTTTCGTTCACATAAAGTCAGAAAAAAACAACATATGAATCCAAATTAACATGTATTTATACCAAAGTAATACAAAAATGACTACAAAAGATTTAGAAGTGAGTAGTTTTTCGAGATTTACGATTATACTGTAAATACAGTATAATCGTAAATCTCGAAAAACGAGAGGGCCATCTCGGTGCTGTGTGCAGCATGGAAACCAGACTGAAACTTCTCAAATATACCATTCAGTTCACTCCCCCTGCCTGTCCCATCTTGGAAAAGTTGCCCAGTGCCAAGATGAATGACCTAAGCTAAATTCGGATTTGATGTTTAGAGAGAATTTGATAAAAAAAATATAACACTCGCCAAGTAATATGTTGCTGATGACAGGCAAACTGATTGTCATTTTAAAGACTCCAATTGAAGTGTTATGTAAAATTAGACATTGATGAGTGAAGAAAGACATTATTAGTGCCTCCATACCAGGGTTGCCAACAGTGCCCTGAAACAGATGGCTGTTGATATTGGCAGCAGGAATGTAACCATGTTTAATGTTTTCTGCTCCTGAAGGCAATTAGAATTCTTTAGTACGTAAAATGGTAATTAAATAAGAATAAGCAGGTCCTGTTTAGTGAGAGAATTATTGTGGCGCTAAAATTTTGGTACTGGTCTGTAATACCTGTTAGAACATATTTCTATTGAATACATGTAGTGGGGCAGTAGGGCTACAATCCAACAATTTGTGCAACTTTTGAAGAAAGTCTTTGCCGAATCATTTATTTTTAGTATTTCTAAATTCAACATTAGCGAGTGCTTAATAGATATGGAGGATGATATCTTATAAAAGTTTACCACAGTATTGCTTTTTATACCATGGCTATACTGTGCATTTGTCATAGTTTACCCTGGTGTGTCATGTTTATTAATGTGCTTTACCAGACCTTGCTCTTCTTTACAATGCGTACCTATGCTTCACCCTGCTTTCACTATGCTTTACTACACTTTGCTATGCTGTTACTATGGTAAACTTTTCTAAGAGTACATCCCTACACAGACCTAACAAGTTAAAGCTGAAGAAGCTGGTTGGAGGTGAAGAGCTGTTGCTGAAAACAAAGAAGAGAAACGGGAGTCGGCACAAATAAAATATTCATGTCGTTATAGTGGATTCGGCTATGTGAATTATCCATCTCTTCAAGAAAGAAAGCCTGCAGCCAGGTAGAATTTTATTTTGCACACAGTTAATCCCGGTGCTTTTGTGACACCAATTATTTACCCAACAATCCCATCCCGACAAAGCACAGGCCTTATCGTCACAGAAAACGGCCATTCATCCAGGTGCTATTCAGAGATGACAAGGTGAGAATGAATTAGGGTTGGGAGCCGGTGCTGCTTGAAAGGGATGGCAATGCCAGGGAGGTGAGAAGAGCATTAATTATGCATGCTGTTGAGAGGACAGCCTCTCGGGTTACAGGACGGCCTACTTCGTGTTGTCTATAATGTTTAGTAGGTGAGCAGCAGACATTAGTGGCTGGTATTTTCCAATGCTTTCTAAATGAGAGATCATGCCCAGCCTCCTGAATTGTTCTGAGTACCGACAAACGCCTTCTGCAGAGCTTCCAAAGTGTTTTGTCACAGAGGTTTACCTCACTGTACAGCAGTCAGTCTTTATTAACAGGTGCTTGTACCCTGGTAAGTTTTAAGTCTTTTTTTTTTTTTCTTTAAAGCAAGTGTATTTTCAAATAGTTTCATTTAATGCATTATCAAGCAAAAGTAAAACATGATGTGCGTTTGGTTTATTTATGTAAATGCAGTAAAGCAACACTTGTGTATAGGGTGGCCATCTGGACGCTTTGAGACAGAATGGATTTCCAAAATTTCCCTTAAACTGGAAGTAATTGATGTGTAAATTAGCTACACCTTTGCTGAGATTAATCCTGTGGTGGAATTGTGTGGATAGCAAACAAGTCACACTGATCAGCTGCTTCCCATCAGATCTAAAATGGTTAGCTATGGTTGAATAGATGAGAAACGGGATGATGCTTTGCTTGGGAGAGTATTTGCACATTATTGGCGACTGAATATCGACTAACAGAAAATAAAGAAAAAAAATAAATACATAATAATAATACAAATACATAGGCATTGTATTCATTCTTATTGTAATTATACAATTGTTTAATGTACATGGTAATTAAGCACCATTATTCAATTTAGCAAAGGTGTAATGGTCAATTTACACATTAATTGCTTTCAGTTTAGGGACAACTTTGCAATACCATTCTGTCTCAAAGTGTCCGGTACATCTGGACCAGATGGCCACCCTGCATGTATTGATGTGCAGTAATTAAATGCTCTGCAGGCTACAGTACAAGGCTAATACAAAAGGCCAAATTAGATAAATTAGGGTTTCTTTGTTACAATGTGGAATTGTCTACTTAAAAAAAAACAAAAAAACATTTGTTTAAGAATGTAGAAATTGAAACTGTTGGGGTTTTTTTTTGTTTTTTTTTAACACACATATTCTGTTTGAACTGGTCAAAATAATTTCTTTTAATAAATGTTATTTTATTATTTTACTATATTTCATCCACATGTCCAGTTCCAGTTTAATAAATAGGGCCAGGAAAACAAAAGAAAATCCGAATTTCATTCTAGGATTCTAGGAAATGGATGTTCCATGTTGTCCTTTACTATGTATCAAATAATCTGTCACATTCTGGTAGCAGATGTGCCGTTTTGTAGGTAACAGAAGAAACATGACATTAGAAAAAGTTGTTTTTTGCCTTGGGATCCCTATTGTATGACCACCAAAGGAACTAAGACCAAAGCATGCTTTTATTAGAAAATTCTAATTTAGATAGGCCTAGATGGACTGATGCTGAGTTGTATTAATAATTAATTGGTCTTGACATTAAACTGTACCTACATACTTTAACCTTTTCTGCCAATATTTTTCACAAGTTTTTAACATATTAGCATAAATTGAATGTAGGTAATGTTCTCATTATAGCATCAAGAATCATTAGTACAAAAACAGCATTTGTCTCATTAATATAATAGCGGGTCTTTGATGCTTACATTATGTATATGTTGCAATAAATAATAATGAGGTATAGAGGAGATAAAACAGCTCCAGAACCTTTGAATGCTTGTGTTCCAAGCATTTTATTTTAAAGTAATTATTCCTAATATTTTTCATGTGAATCAGAAGTAAAGTTCTCCACAGCCTTTCTTTCAGGCTCCTATTTTTGGTGCAAGTGGTTTGAGTTTTGTACGTGAGGGGAGAGAGGAATAGTGACTCACATTCTCGTTGCATAGCAACAGCCCTCTCTTCAGAGAGTTGTTTATAATGACAATCCCCCTGGAAACTCTTTCACGGTTTTCATTTAAAGCGAGAAACTTCTAATTGGCTGAACTTTGGGTAACCTGTAGTGTTTCTAAGTTGATACTTGTTTATTTTGTACTTCTTTAGTTCTTGTTCCTTTTTTTTGTTTAACTTAAAAGAAAACGTAAAAATATAATCATATTGACAACAGCATATGGCACTTTCACTAGGATTAAATTATTCTTACAGCTGCTGCTAGTAGCTTTTAAAAGTATCAAATACAGTATCAAAAGCTAAGACAATGCGTATTATATAATGAAAACACTGCATACAATCTCATCCTCACAGTTCTTTGTTTTGATGGCACGTGGAAAAAAGAAAAGCAGCACATTTAAAAAAGTAAACCTGGAGGAACTACATTTACAATTTTTCTTAAAACACCTTTTATTCACAGCTTGACCATTCTTTCGGGTATCTATGTCTATTAATTGAATGTAACTAATATCATTGAAGTCTTTGTGCATTCTTTCTCATTTGATGTGATTATACTAGAATTTGCACCACTGTCCAATATCTAGCTGTAGATCTGCTATTATACAACAGTAACTATATGTGTTTTGTTCTTTTTCTAAATTATAGATGCAAGTGAAGGAAACCAGTGTAATTCCTGTATAACCTCAACGGGGCTGAGATCTGAGGGATTTCCTTTTAAAGGTACCACAGACATTCACAAGGTACGTTTTTCCCTTTCATTTTGCATTTGGTGTCCTTGTAAAAGCCAATGCAAAATCATATACTATGCAGAAAAAAACATCTGATTCTGTGCTAGCATCTTACCTGAGTTCCCTTTATCTTTGTTCACAAAACAACTATCCAAGTAGATTTCAGTTGTTTGTTGGACAGCAGTCTCTAGCAGTAAATGTTCACTGCATGTGGCTACTGCATTCTGGATGAGAAACAATAATCTATAAAGAGCTTTGTTAAAGAAAGCAAAGCAACGCTAGTCAGCTGCATTTGAACCACCCTTCAGAGACGTTTAAAGTGAAGAACGCATTTCGGAAATACAAAGTTGAACTAAACTATTTTAAGGGGGCAGTAGAGAGGGTACTAAAGTTAATTAAAACAAATACAAATCAACAAATGTACTGTTCCTTATTTACTGTATTTGTACAACACAGCAAAAGCCAACAATCAATATGTGACTCATAAATACAAGTTCCTATGTAACTTTGTAAACTTTGATTAACTGTGTGACTGGTTGTTACTCCCCCACATCTTTGGTCCAGCAACCTTTGGCACTTTGCTTTATCTGTCATCGGAATTTGTCAGGGGCACACTACTGTGTAAATTCTATTTTGGCTTAATAAACAACAGGAAGGGGGACTGGTTAATTTGTATGGGAGTATCTCTCAACTCTGGAACCATGAACAGATTGGTTACACTTAATATAACTGTAAAAAACATACTATCCTACTAGGAAGGGATACATAAATAATGAGGTTTTATTTTTGATTTTGTTTTTTCCTTGCAGGCCTTCAACAGAGAGAAAGTTGGTTTGCTGGAAAACAGTTTGCCAGATCCCATAGTGGGTTACTTGCAAGACCTCCGAGGAAATAAGACAGCCTTGTTATCATTTCAGCCTGATCTGATTCACTCTGATAATCTGCACAGGAAGGAATGTGCGGCACACTGCATCAGTCCCTCACTTCCCGCAGAACAGCCAAGCACAATAGGAGTTCTGAGGACCTCCAGAGACAATGTGTGTCGGACAAACTCGGCTCACACGGAGAGTAAAGCTGACCTGCCAAAGATCAGACCAGGATTCTCATCCATCACAATAGCAGCTCGGAGAGTGGCAACACCGGCCAGCGCGCCACCAGAAACAACTCCTGACATCTGTCTAAAACACACAAAGGGAGCTTTGCCTTTAAATGCTGTTGATTCTGTTGTCACTGTGGATGGGCCTTCGGTTGAAAAGCACTGTAAACCTGTCCTGAGAAACAGAAAAGCCACAATAATAAAGGTGACAGAGTGCAGGCACAGGTACAGTTACACCGAGGGCGAGAGTGGTAAAAAAGCTAGAGCGGCTGAGCACAGGCACAGTTACACTGAAGGTGAAAACAAAGAGAATGAATATTCTCACTTTTGTGAGGAGGGGGACAGAAGAGGCTCCTCTGCCTCCTCGTCGCAGGGTTTGATTCGATCATCCGCCCACTATAAAGTACCACCTGAGTCAGCAAATGCTGTCTTGTACCTGGACAAGACCCTTTCCTTTTCCATCCACATGCCTGAAACAAGCACAGTCCGACAAGTTCACAGATCAGCTCTCTCTTTGTATCTGAACAGCAGTTCTCCCACAGAAACACTAGATTTCGGAAGTGGCAAGACTAATGAAAAGTATTTACCAGGTCCTAAACCCACTGGGAACAGCAGCAGAGTATATGATAGCGTAGAAATTAACCAGGAGACATCCACAGTCCCACCATTAAATGGGTTAACTCCTCACAAACATTCATGTGTCGACGGCGTCTGGGGCATTGCGTCTCAATCAAGCTCACAAGCAAGCGCTGCTGCCGTGACAAAAGCACCACAAATAGAGAAACAAGAACATCATTTTAATTATGAGACCAGCATGCATCGGAACAATTTCAAGACCCTGTATCTTAATGATGCCCAAGGTATGTAAGTTATCTAAATTACTTTAATGAAAAACGTTTCATCACTGTAGCCCAAAGGCTTCTGTGAGATGCTCTTGCTCAGTTTGTTGTTTACTTTTGTCTTTACTTTAGTCATTACAGGCCCCCAGACTTCCAGTTATCCAAACAGGAAGCAGGCTGCTGATCAGGGTGTAGCTAAATTTGCTTCCCTTCCGGAACAAGATGCACTTGAGAGAGGTTCCCCTTCAACCGGTGACTCTTTATTGAAGGGAAATTGCTGCAGTGCAGTCACAGTAACAGCTCAAGCAAAACTCCAAACACAGCTTGTGTACCAGATAGCAGACAGTCCAGAGGCTGTTTCAGCAAGGAATTCTAGGCCGTTTTCCAGAATTACTCTGGATACTTTTGGTTGTTTCTTCTTTTTAAATCTCTCCTTTTTCTTTTCTACTTTCAAAAAAAGTCTTAAAATCCAGTTGTTTCATAGATAATGTTGGAAATACTAGGACTAGAATATGATATAAATTAGGAAGGAGATATGAGGCGTTATCATTACAATACTGCAGCTTGACTGAGGCTTCAGAAAGTTTAAACTTTTACCTCAGTTTGTGATGTTTATTTTTTAAAAAAAGGGCTTCTCTAGTTAAGCTGGTAATCTTTTTCCTTCTCTCCCCTTTAATAGATGATGTGACAAGCTTGGGCAAGGTGTCAGACTGTGAGAAAGAAGACATCAGACAGCAGTCCACCCCCAGCATAACAGAACATATAGCTGACTCCACAACCAGGAACCTAGGGAAACCAAATCAGTGCGTTCAGTCAGAGACCCACACTGACCTTGAGGACGGCTCTCAGACAGCACTGACTCTAAGAGTAAGAGACACGAAAGTTCACCTGTGAACAATGAATACAGCAGTGGAAGCGGGTTCGATGATATGGAAGATATGGATTCTGGATTGGGCATCTATTCTTAGCAGATTTTAAATATATAATATGGTTATAATATGCAGTCCAGTATGTCTGTGGACATTTTTTTTTATCTGCAAATCAGCTCTATTCCACCACCTTACTGTTCCTCTGGTGTAAATGGTTAAGTAAATCAAGTACTAAATATGTTTGTGCTGATATGAGTAGAATGAGACATTGCACAGCATCAGAGGTTGACATTTACAATAGGATCCGACCTATGACCTGTGACTTCATATACTGTACACCAGTAACCATATTATTAACCCATCATTAGAATATGTTTACTGTGCTTTACCATGTGTTTTTTTTTTTTTTTACTAAACTTTGCAATAGTTCATCACGGTGTAATGCTGTTAAGGTCACAGCAGCAGTTCATGTTTTGGTGTAGTGGGGGGTAGAGATAGACAGACAGGTGCTACAGCTGTAATAGTAACGGCTGGTGTTAAATGAATTGATGTCCTTTTCAGGAAGCCCTGGAACTCCTTCGGCCTGACTTCATAACTCGCTCCAGGGAACGCGTGCAGCAGCTTGAACTGCGAGCACTGCAGAGGAGAGCCGAGCAGAGCGAGAGGGTGAGCGCACCCCCAGGAATACCCTCCAGCACCGCCAACAGAAAGAGGCAGAACACCAGACCACACCCTCTCAGTGGTATATACTATCAAACATTACCGTTATTTAAACAAAAACCTATCCCAATGCCAGAAACTGAAAGTACATGCAGCAAGTAGGTTGCAGTTCTATCAATTCAATGAAATTTATCAGAACCACATTTTCTTTAGTCCATAAGCAACTCTCCCTCTTCATGTTTCTGTATCTTTCCACTAGAAACCCTATTAGCACATGTTAGCACTGCTTCGTTGAAACTGTCTTGCTGAGTCTTTCCCTGATGTGCTTCAAAGGTATAAACATGTACTGTAAAAACATACAGCTATTCTATATTTATTTGTGTTTGTCAAAGATAGCCCATTATTCCTTTAATGTAATGCATAGTAAATTACCGGCAGCACATCTCTCCCACCCAGACCGCCTTGTCTAACAAGAAAAAACTGATTGAAATTCTAAATCATTTATATGTAAATACCCACATGTGTGCAGTTTTCAGTCACATGATCCTCGTCAATAGAACGCTCGGTTTATTAATGTATAATGAAATTCATAAAAGCAAGTTGTTGTTTTCCAGTATAATTATCTACCAGGGTGCCTCTTTTGTAATTACAAGCACATTTGCTTGCCATGTAGCTACCCAACTACCCTAGTACTCAGATTCACAATGTGTGGTAGCAGAGCATACATTTTAAAAGGTTAATTAGACCAAAATACTGTAGTCTACTGATCCCTGCTGTTCAAATCGCTTCATTTTCAATCCTGCAACATCAAGAAAATGTTTACATGCCCTTTAAAAAAAGTGGCAGTGATATTAAAATAATATCAATATTGAAAAATACATTTTCTAAATATACCACACACTCGATATATCGCAGGTGTTGGGGTCCAGTATAAATCCACTATATATCGAGGGCCACGATATAGCGGGAGACCCATAGAAAAACAAATAGGCTAACAAATAAATACTGTACAACCACTCCCTCATTGTTTCGGTGCGTCAGGGTCCAGTATCGCCTCTAGCAACCTGCTTTTTCCCTTCTTAAGAAAAAAAAGCAGCACAAAGTTTTAATTCATACAGCGGACGGCAATTAAATCTCATCAATTTCAGTCTCCACTTAATTTCACGAGTCTTCCTCTCCTTTCTCAAGTTTACAAACCCGCTGCATTGAAACAATCCATTCCCAACAACATAGAAGGCTTGTTGCTAGGGAGCTGACGTCACTGCCTTGTGGCTTTTGCTAATGCATTGCTGCCACACGTGAACGCCTCGTTGACTAAAATAAAAACCACTTCAGCAAGTAGATATTCAATTTGCTTTGTGTTATTGAGCAATGTGTGTGCGTGTGATAACAGTACAGTATTAATACTTTGTTTTTAACTGTTTTGTATATTGTTGCTGATGATGTACAACATGTGAAACGAACAGTAATTCAAATTGCCTATGTATGTTGCAGCTAAGGCATACGCAGTTAAACAGTAAAAATTGGGAACCAACTCCAGAAAAAAGTACAGCGCAGAGAATAAAAACGTCTTGGCCTTGAACTGCACAAGGGAAAATTAAGTTTTTTGTTTTTATGTCGCAACGTTGTTTCCACAGTTTTCTTATATTACAATATCTCATTTTATCATCTTGATTTCTCGCTGCCTCAAAGTTACATATTGTAGCGATCCCAGTTCCCGCAGGCAGGCGCATCACACAGGGCGGGCAACCCACACACAGGCGGAGGGCGGGCGTGAACCCGGGACCTCGCGTGCTAAAGCAAAGCGTCAATGCCGCTGTGCAAAAGAGCCGTCTCATTTGCAAGGAGTGTATATCGGGCTTATGTCTTTGTGTGTGATTACGTCACCTACCAGCCCTGCTGCTGGCTTTCCCCGTGCATGGTACAATATATTAAATTTCTTAGCAGTTTAATAAATTGTGTGTATTGTACGATTCCGAAATATTTATGATTTGTTCCTGCATAGATCATTATTCCCCACGCAAACCATTCAAAAAAATGTTTCTGAACAGACTTGTCAACGCAGATTGTGGGAAGTGAGGTAGGGAATTTAAATGAGTGTTGCTCAGGCACAGGTACTAAAACTAATGACAAGTACTAGGACTGCTTTAAGAAACTAGCAAGTGCACTTTTAAAGTTACCTTTGCTAAACACAGTAGCTGTTGCATCTTTGTGTCTTCAAACCCTTTCTGTTTAGAAGCCTGCAACCTTGACATTCCTAAATAATAAAAAAAAAAAACAATAAAACCTAAACCAATTAGTTTCTTAATTGGACAGCTGGTCCAAATGTGTTGGTATTTACCAATGATAAATGCTGTGTGTCTGTCGATAAGGACAATCTTAGCTTTAACACCAGGAAAGTGACTGGAACGATTAAATAGCACAACAATTGCTCTGCACTCCCACACATTACTGTTCCTGTTGTTTTCAGATAACCTTTTCAAGCCAAAGGAGAGAACCATTTCAGGAAAGGAGATGCAACTGAGATCTAAACGGTAAAAACCAGCTTTGTCGAATATTTACTTTAGTAGTGCAGTTTCTTTATATTATATTAAATATGCTTGCTGGATTTGTGTTTGTATTTGGTTATGAAAGATATTCTGTCATTTACTGTATAATGCATTTAAAATTAAAAGTGTATGTAATCTTATAATCAAAATTAATTCATTATCCATAACATCAAAATACTTGTTACAAGATTAAGAAAGTAAGTCAAGGGGCTACTGAGGCGCTCCGCGTGGAGCGCAGGATGCGTCCTTTACCCTGGAGGTTGTCGGTTCGAGTACAGGCTATTTCACTGACAACCATGGAGGAGAGCTCCCAAGGGGCGGTGCACAATTGGCCGAGCGCTGCCCCGGGGAGGGAGGGCTAGGTCAGCTAGGGTGTCATTGGCTCACTGCGCACCAGCGACCCCTGTAGAGTGGCTGGGCACCTGCGGGCTTGCCTGTAAGCTGCCTGGAGCTGCGTTGTCCGCCGACGCTGTATCGCTGAGGTGGCTGCATGGCAGGCCTGCAGTGTGAAAAGAATCGGTTGGCCGACAGCACACGCTTCAGAGGACAACATGTCGCCTTTGACGCTCGCGAGCCAGCTCGAGGGTGGTAGCGGTGAGCTGAGCCTAAAAATAATTGGCTATTTCAAATTGAGAGAAAAATTGTGTAAATATCAATTATTCATGTCTTTTAGAACTGTATTACTGGGTATATAACACTATGTAATACAATTTTTGTTCCTGGGTAGTGTTATTTCCTAATTGCTTATGCCTCAAAAGTATAGAACATGGCTATTATTCCCCACAAACTTTGCTTTTGTGACCAGGACAGTGATATTTCAAAATATCACTATTTCCAATGGGAAAATGGGCATGTGTGTCTTTTCGTTGACATAAAGTCAGAAAAAAACAACATATGAATCCAAATTAACATGTATTTATACTAAAGTAATACAAAGATGACTACAAAAGATTTAGAAGTGAGTAGATTTTCGAGATTTACAATTATGATGTATTTTTTGTTACACAGTGTAATCATACCTCTAAAGGATTTTTAAATTTTTTTTAATGAATCATAATTCTGGATGTGTTTTAATATTAATACACCTTTATAGATTATTTCTAATGATGGTTTGAGGTTCATGATTGTGCTTTAAAACACACTCACACCATAGAGGATTTACAAGTGCTTTGTGTGTTTAAAGTTGTGTGCATTTCGTTAGCACACATATAGTCCAGGCAACAAGGCTTTTTGTTTCTGTGATAAGACAAATGTAACCCTTCTTTAACTGTAAACCAATTCCATTTTCAGCAGTGAATAGACTTTGACAGTTCTTTTCATCTGCTAAAATGGGTGGCGCGATCTGCTTCCACAGTGATAAAGAAGTCTTTATTTCAGCTGTGAAGCATCCCTTTGTACTTCTCCATTCACGGTCAGAGCAGGCAATCGACAATGGGCTCTGCTGGCCCCTCCTGCACAAAATTGAAACCGGTTATTCTCTTGATTTCAAATATTGACAGGATATACAAACAGCTGCCCGAAGTGAAAAGGAGAAAGGAAGAAGAAAAGAAAAAAGTGGTATCGCAAACAAACAGGCTTCGGGCTGAGCTTTTTAAAAAGGTATGACTTTGCACTACAGCTGATATCAAGCAACTCTTGCCACTCATGGGACTGGGGTGTGTTAGCATGCAGGAGTGCTGCTGTAGCTCTATGCATCCATTGACCCCTCTCGTAATGTCATGTTAGAACTGATTGCTCTAGTACAGCAAATGTGCACAACTTGATTGTGAAGGCGAGGAAGTCAGCATTTTCAGTGATCAGACACTACTACCTACCTGATGGGGGTGCTATACCAGTGTTTGTTTGAGTGGGAGGGGGGCAGGTGAACTATTTGCTTCTCTCCAGCAGAGGTCACTGTTTGGCAGCAGTTGTGCTAGTTGGCAGTTGAAGAGGGAAAGGAAATGAAAGCAGTGACAAGGATAGGAATCTTTTGTTTTACCTTCTAAAGTCTGACAAAAAAAAGAACTGACATTTTCCTTGCTGACAGCAAGCTCTGTGCTGTTAGAGTGTCACCCTTTGTTTAGTTGTGATACCTGATTGGCAAGCACTTTGTCACCCTGCTGATATAGCGTGCCCTTGATAGTCTGGTTAGTTCAAAGTCAAATATGATGCCTTACCTGCAGACTTCATTTTCATCTTGTATTGGTCATGGCAGCAATGGACACAAGATCATTCAAGCGTGTAAAGAAAAAGTCAATGCAAGCTGACCTTGGATAATTAGAGCCTTTGTGAGAACTGCCATTGTCTTGTTACTTACATAGGTGGTCTGAAGGTTAACAGCCTGTCTCTCCAGTGACAGACTGCAGCATCTGTAGATGAAGTCAAGGAAATACTGTGAACCCTAATGCCAATCCTGAACAGGGGATGTCATTGCTCAGCTGTGCTTTTAAATAACATTTAACACATTGTTAAAAACACACATACTGTATCTCTCCTTCATTAGTTATAAATGTATATATTATTTATAAATATCATACCTGGAAGCAATAGTAGCTTAAAACATTATCTAATGACACTGCCATTATCCAGGGCCATCTTTAGGAACTAATTTTAAACATGTGATGGCACTAGGTAAGTGTAGTAAACACGTTTGTAACAAGAGCTTTAATTAGATCAAAGTTTATGGCTGGCGCCATAGCTTTACTTTTCATTGGCCATGGTGCTGCCATAATTTTGATTTAATCCAATTTACACTAATGGGC
This sequence comes from Polyodon spathula, assembly GCF_017654505.1. Classification (NCBI taxonomy): domain Eukaryota; kingdom Metazoa; phylum Chordata; class Actinopteri; order Acipenseriformes; family Polyodontidae; genus Polyodon; species Polyodon spathula. Next base: position 5,710,250 of record NC_054543.1, read on the forward strand.
AAAAAAAAAAAAAGAAAACCTTGCTTGAGGAGTAATAATGTATATAATTATTTTCTTTCTTTCTTTTAATTTATTTTTTAGAAATTACTGGACCAAATACTACAGAGAAGCATTGATTGATGAAGATGGATCCTCTCTTAAAGGACATCCACTGTGTGCCATTGCTTTTAGCCAAGCCCTGTAATGTACTTGTGTTCCTGTCTGCTTTATTATAAGCTGTTTCATATATTTGTGTAATGGTAACAGGGTGTTCTAGCCTTACTTCAGAAGGTACCTACTGGGACATTTGATATACCCAAGCAGCATTGCTTTCAATACTATGTACTGTAAATAATAGCTGTAAGGTCTGATTCTGTAGTACACATAAATACTCTATAAACTCTAACACATTTTCTTTCTAATTCAACCTGGTTAGCAGTTAATCAAAGAAGATATATCTAGCATAACCCATGAACATTGACAGAGTGCCGATTGCATGAATTAAGGAACGTCGAACTGACTATCCTCATGAAAGAAGTAAGCACTGCACTCCAAGATATAGCAAGTACGATGTATGGAAAAGAAAGTATGCTTAAACCTAAATTAAACAGCTTAAGGAAATTACTTTACTTTATAATCAAGCTTGTCATCTGCTTAGCAGTGCGGTTTAAATTGGATTTTGGATTTTAATGTATGCAAGGTTCTAAATTGAATCATACATTTCAAAGCGCTTATATTTTAAATTGCTGTTAAATCACTCACTAAACAAAGCTGCTTCAATAAACTCCATGTTATTCTAAAACACGAGGTTGTGTTTTGTATACCGGATGTTTGATACTGTTTAATGTGCACTGTTTATTGAAATGTACTGTATATGTAATCTACCAGTCCATGCACTGATAAACAGTACAAGTTTTGTCCTTTGGTTTACATGAATCAGGAACATGCAGGAAAGGTTTTTATTACCCAAGGCAATTGAGTTCATCACAGTTCAACTGTGCTGCTTGACTGCTAAAGGAGTTTGTATTTTGACACCTTCACTTCCTAACAGGACTTTCACAGTTCTGGGTAGAAATCCATCTTTAATGATTCTCCAATGGAAAACTAAGATTAAATTATGTCAGGGTTATATAAAGACACACATTGGAAGTTATACTCTCTTCCTGTTGTATCTTGAATCCATGTTGCATAGCTTTGTGTGACAATATATAAAAGAGCTACTGACAAGACTGGAAGGACTTTGTTTTTTCCGTGAAATAGATATTGAGCGCTCAGAAATGTTCACTGTTCATGTAAACTACTTGCTTTTTTCAATATCCCATTTGCTTAGTGCGATGTAATTTTGAGTACAGTGGTTTTTGCATAAATTGTGCTTTGTGACTGTTGTAAACGCACTCCAGTGAATAGTGTGTTAAAAATCAATATCCAGGAATCCTTAGGGGAGAAAAAAGCTATCAGAGTCCAACATAACAAAGTTAAAGCTTGGGAACTACATTTATTATAAAATGTAATAAACCACTAAAGCACTCTTGCCAAAAATGATTAGTAGATAATTATTTTACTGTTGGAGTAACCTGGGCTTGACTTTCAAACATATGGGCATAAGCAAGTCACTGAGGTCCAAGGGTATGTGTGCACTGAGCTGTAAGAGAATCCATCTCTCAGAATCATTTCCACATCTTATTCTTTCTCCTCAGGCTAGAAACAGCTTGCAGTGAAAATTCTTGGTGTACTGTCTTTGTCTATGTAAATGCTGTACTGTATGGGCTTTGCACATTAATTTGGGAATTTGAGAGGGAATTCCTCACTGATGGGAACTCCGGAGGACATCAATCATGTTAAAGTAAGGCATTCCGAAAAAGCCTCCTTTACAGCCAGGCCTACTAGTCACCAATACATTTTCTCACTGATTATGTCTTGCAGAGGAATTGCAGGGTGCATGGGTTTCTGTCTCTCAAAACATCTGGCAAATAATCCAACAAATCTGGGGACTGCTCAGAACACGAAAACAAAAACAAAAAAAAACGTTTAAGGAAAGAAATGTAATTTCGTCTCTGGATTAATGGGCAGGTCCATCAGTACCAACTTTAAATAGGCCAAAATAAGTTTTTTTCTTTATAAGAATATATGCTCATATAGCTAAGTTCATTTTCACATCAAAAATATACAGGAGGGTTATGTAGCCTACCTGCTATTAGTTATGGATAATAAATATAATAATATATATATTATATATATATATATATATATCTATATATATATATATATATATATATATATATATATATATATATATTATATTATTAGTATATGTGTTGCTGCAATAAAATGTCTATAGGTCTTATACATTGACTACAACATATAAGGCAATTTATAGCATAATACTGAACAGTCTAGTAAGGGTAAAACGACGTGCTGGATGAATGTGCATGAAATGCAATGGGAGTGTGTGTCATCTGACACAGATGGTGTCCCGGCTGTCCAGCATATGCTGACGGGCAAAGAAAAACGTGCGGGATTGATGCTGAAGCAATAGCAGTATTAGTACACAGTATTTGATTTGGTCGGTGTATACTATGGAGCTCCCCTCCCCAGCTCTACTGCGCTCGAAGCCATTGCTTGACCTAAATAATTCGACCCTGAGGAACGTTTTGCATAAAGAACCCAACAAATAACAAAATGTTAAGCCTACCAATTAGAGTAATGATGTGGAGTACTTGTTGTACTGAGAAATTGCAGATCTTTGTTCACAGTTACTAACAAATGCCTGGTGTGATTTTTTACTTTTTTTAAACCTTCCATCTGTACCTAATTTGTCATTCGCATGATATTAGCTCCATATCACTTAAAAAAAAAAATTATTATATATTTATATATATATATATATATATATATATATATATATATATATATATATATATATATATATATTATATAATTTTATTCAGCTTATATATAGAAATTTTCCAAATTAGATCAGTAAGTACTATTCCTTTATCTTTCAGTTAAACTCCCGTTGTTATGAGAAATGCGTTTCAAAGTCCATTACAACATTGTGCTATAGTTTTAAATGATGCAGTTTATAGCAATCACACACTGTTGACAGTACTAAAGCCTGCTTACCATTCGATTATTCTATGAACCCGATATGGATTCCCCCGCAGGTGCTTGCAACAGAAGTAGGTTGTGAGGAAACAGAGAAAAAACGAAATATCATAAAAGACGGCTTTTTTCACTTTTTATGATACTGTTAAAAAGCATAACGAGCCTGGAAAGTAAAATCATTTTGGAATAATAATAATAATAATAATAATAATAATAATATAAGAATAATAATAATAATTTTAATAAAAATAATTTAATAATAATAATAATAATAATTTTTAAAAAGTTGTCGTTTTAAATAGAATATCTTTACCTTCCCAACTATATTCAACCGATGAGTATTGTTGTGAAAAATGTAAATATTATATGATGTTAGTTAAAAAAAAAAAAATTGAATGGCTTGTAATGAATGCTGCTGATACAACACAAGATTCGAGACGACCGGCAAGCATTAAGACCGCGCGGAATACCAAAGACTCAGCTCCATTGAGGACTTAAAAGCCGCTACCAGTTTGCGAGACTGCTAGCTCGTTTTTTTTTCTTTTCACCAACGGTTTTCGTGTCTTTTTATATATATATATATATATAGTATTGTATATATATTATAACTTAGATATGTAAACTTGGACTGGCGACTCTCCTGTTGCCACGTTCAGATCACCATTGGTGCAAGTCTAGTTATGACACTTTTAGAAATACTGTCTCTTCACAGCCGTCGGCCAGATCAGTCCCAAGGTTCAGAACCTACCATTTATTTTTATTTTATTTATTTATTTATTTATTTTTGAGTTGATCATATTGCAGGAAATCACTCACATCCTGAATACCAGCTTGCTAACTATATATTATGGTCCTGCTCTCCTGATTCTAGCTGATGAAAGTTATCTCCCAGTCCGGGCAAGATGACAAGCCGGCGGTGGAAAGAAGACTTTCTTCTTTTTATTACACACCAGCTTTTGTTAACATTAACACTAACCAGCTTTTATGACATCGCTGAGGCATCACCAAAAGGAACCGAAGGTAATGATGTTCTTTAGTAAAAAAAATACACATAATATATATATATATATATATATATATATATATATATATATATATATATATATATATATATATATATAATGTGTGTGTGTGTGTTGTGTGTGTGTGTGTGTGTGTGTGTGTATATATATATATATATATATATATATATACACACACACACACACACACACACACACACACACATATATATATATATATATATATATATATATATATATAGTATATATCCAATAATATATATATAAATATAACGTTTATTGACTACATTATATATTGTATTTATTAAATGGTTTCTCTTTGAAAAGTTGTATTAAATGTTTAATGATTAATGCATATTTGTTAATTTTGGTGCCATTAATAAATTGTTTATTATTATGGGGGAAAAAAACACTTAATAAATAATCTTCAGATTTTTATACTGTATTTTAGTATCTTATAGTCTTATTCTATATCACTTTAAAAAGACTAATTGTTTTTAATCTTCAGTAGTTGGTGAGTTTTGCATTGCCAATACTGTATGCATTTCGTTCATCTTTGACACGTTGATGTGTTCGTGTCTGTTTAAACCATTATCTACATTAACTCGATTCAGTGGCTTTGGTTTCAAAAGTGGAGTGGGGGCAGTAGCTGATGCATTCATAAAGATAATTCTGTTTGAAATAATGAAAAAGTGAGGCGACATGTCTCCTGTGTAAATTACGCCTGTGCCTCGAATCCTGCTGTGGTACCCAGACTGACTTGTCTACACTACAGGCAGCACAGCGCTGGAAAACGGTTTCCTGTCTGTTTCTTCTGTTTCTGCTACGGTTTGGGATAACTCGACTGCTACAGAGATGTAGCGTCCCAGATCAATGCTGTGTTATGCTATAGTATGTACTGTATAGCAGAGTTCTGTTTTTGACAGTTCTATCATATTATATCTGGGATACGGTGCTGTTTATTTAAATATTTCATCGTTTGTGAAATGTGAAATATGTTGACAGACCGCGTTGCTTGTTCTGCCACCTTGTTTTTTTTTTATTCCGGACCCAGCGCAACCTTTCTGCTTTAAACACTGCAACTAGCAGCAACTAAAGTATACTGTTTCCTTTTTCTGGTGATAATAGCAAGGATTTCCAAAGATCGACCATTATAAAATGTCATTTTGGTTTTGCTGGTTGTAAGGAAGTAGGGGCAGTACATTACATGCCAATAAGCCCCCGCTACAATTTCTATTTCCAGCAGTGATGTGGTAACAGCAATTGACAGCTCCAAGCAGCCATCCACTGATTTTGAAATCTGAGATGTGCAGTAATGCGGTTCAGCTTTAAAATCACTTGCTAAGTGCATTGCACTAGCTGACTGAACACACATGTAGCCACAACATGATTTAAATCGATAGTAAATTTAATAGGAGCAGCAGCATATCACAATATTTATTGTTTAAAACAGTACTACAAAATACCCAATTATTATATGTATGCTATGTTGTATTGGGTCAAAATTACACCACATCACAGATAATTACTGTGACAGCATGACTTTGTAAACAGCTATAATGTCTTAAATGCATAACTCTTTTTATTAAGCTTCATAAAAGGCCAGCTGGATTCATTTAACTGTATACTGCATTTATAAATAGCACAATTGGACCCCCATACAACTCCTTTTAAAAATGGCCCATAGTAAAAGCATAGCATACAGTAGTAAATTCATGGTAAAACCATAGTACTGTGTAACCATGTGAAAAGCAATGGAAAACTGTGATATGACCATGCAATTGTACAATGCTAACCTTCTTTAAAGGAATTGCATGTACAGTAAGAACAAAGAATTGCCTGTAAAGAAAAGAGTTCAGTCAAAACCAGGCATGACGATCGGTCAAAAATGTCCCATTTGTTTGGGTCTGAACATTCTTTACGCCTCATTGCATTGATTTGACCACTAAAATCTATTCAGTTAAAAGCTGTTTCCAAATGCTGCTGTTATTGTTATTACTTACATTGAATGTTTCCTTTACATATTAAAAAACAAAAAAACAAAAAAAAAAACAAACAAACAATTGTTTGCAGTCCCCCCCCCCCCCCCCCCCCCCCCCCCCCCCCCCCCCGAATGCCTACAGGATAGGACTCCACACATCTTCAGGCAAGAGTGGGATTTGAGTAGCTGTCCCAGCAAGTGAATTGCAAGGTTGTATTTTTGGATTAGACATAATACAAAATTCTCTATTGTAAGCAGGTTTTATGCTTTATCAAAAGCCTTAAACTGACTTTTTAAAATTTTTATTGGGTCAAAATATCCATGAAAACCTACTTCTTATCTCTTTGTTAAACAGTCTTTTGTTGTTTACATGCCCTCATCTTCGTCAAACTGCCCAGTATTTTTACACCACCCACACCAAGAAAGTTTAGCTCCTTGGACACAAACTTTCTTTTTCTGCCTAAAGTGAATTGGCACACAAGTAGCTTCCCATAGCTGTAAAGGCTCTGTTGTAGCAAAATAGAAGTTCTTTGTATTTTGTTTTTCAGAAGATTTGTCTCGCATGACATTATGGGGTTTATTTTAATGATCTAAACAGTAGCTTAACCTGATTTTCTACAATCCTTTTTATTGTATGTAGTAATGTGAATAAGTAGGTCAATAAACCACCAGTGGGGAAAAAAAAAACCCTGCAGGAACAATGCAAAGATAAAGGGTAGGATGGAAGCATGAATCTGGTGCGATGTTCCAGTAGCTGTCTCAGACATGTAGTTTGATTATGGCTTCTGACAGCACTGGGGTTGGAAAAGAAGGATGAGCACAGTGGTGCAGCTGTGCCCATCACTCCTAGCTGTCTGGCTGTGAGGCTGTCACACAAGTCTTTGTTAAAGCTGCTTGGGAACGTTCTCTGGACAGTGAATCCTTAGTGCTTCGGTTATTATTTTTCTTGTGCTGCGGTGAGTTGTGTATAGTATATCTGGTCTCTGGTACTGTTATCTCTCACCAGCTAATCAGCCCAAAAGCAGGCTTTGCGTGTCTCTTCGCTGCTCATTCAAATTCTAAGGAACTGTGTTTTTGTTTAACGAGCTTGCTTTAATACACTGCACTGTTTTAGGTTGAAACAGAAACTGTTTGTGGTACACGAGGTCAAGGGTTGAGAAGCAGTGCTTCAATATGTTTGCTCATGCCTGTGCCTAATTAAGATATCTTTACAGTAGCGCTCAGGTCTAGAGACAACTTCAAACACATGTCGGTAAAATGCCAAGTGTTTCTCAATGCTCTGGGCCTCATAAAATTAAACCAGACTCTGCTCTGTTTTAATGTGGAAGACCCGGTGTCACATTATCGCCAATAAAAAAAGTGAACTACCCAGGAGTAAAACGTTCTATGAAGTGTATATCATAGGTAATACCCACCTATCAACTGCATGCACTGTCCTGTACTGTAAGATCAAGCTCACTTTTTGTATCAGGAAAGCCAATTGAATCTCTTAGGTCTAGTTTGATGACAGATTTGTTTAAGTGTGCTTTTCTTTTCATTGGATGCCCTGGCATGAAGAGCACTATATAAGACTAATCTGTATGGAACGGCTTCACTTGGGTTACAGTGGATATTAACAATGAACAAGGATAAACAGTTGCAATTAAGTTGTTTGTGCACTGCTTGCCCAAGAATCATAAGTAGTATTTGTTGGACATCCTGTTTGTAAATATTGTATGATCAATGATGGAGAGATTCATTGCTGTTCAAACAATTGTTGTCTGATACTGGATACCATAAATCAATCATTGATCATAACAAATGAAATAAAAGGTATATGGAGTAACTGCAGATCCAGTGCAGAGTACAGTAGATGGCATTATTAGGAACCCTGATAAAGATAACTTTCGGTTATTGACAACATTTTCCCAGGAACCAATCCAGTCCCATAGACTTTAATGTTAATGGAATTCTAATATTAGCAACTGCACGCTGGTTATTGACAACATTATTACTAGTTGCCAGTACTTCAGAGCGCACTTGCATGATTTATGCACATACTTCAAGCAGCTTTTATAACACACTAACTTCGCAACTGTGTATTTCTGGCGGACTGAGGCAGAATCGTGACTCTGAAACTGGCTAATAAGCGGCATGCAAAATTGAGATGGATTTACAGAGGGAGGTGGTATATTATTTTAAAATTGTGTTCTCAAGGCTTCCGAGTGGCACATCCAGTAAAGGCACTCCACATGGAGTGCAGAATGCGCCCTATAGCCTGGAAGTCACTGGTTTGAGTCCAGGCCATTCCACTGCCGACCGCGGACGGGATACAATTTTACACTTATGACTTGTAGAATGTTTTGAAACACACAGAATAAACTGGCATGTTTTGACAAAAAAAAAATTATAAAAACGCAATAGTACCTAGTTACGGGAAAATAACCAGGATCAGCAGATATTCCAGTAAAAACATGCTGAATAGCATCTGGACTTCCGTTATGTACTGCAGAAACAAGTTTTATTGCGTGAAAGCTGGAATGGAAAGGAAATCAGTGGATCTGTGTGTGTAGGGCTAGACTGCAGAGGCACACATTCGTACATCCAGGATATCAGACTGTGGAGAGACGTGGAGGACCCTGCACTTTAGTCTGTCCATGCTGTATCTCTTGCTCACATCCATCTGATTATGTATTTACAGCAGTGACAGGGGATCTCATGTCCCCATCGGTTCTTTAAATACTATTACATTAGAGCAAGCCAGCACTGTTGGGAGCCTTGACTCTGAGCCTTTAGGATAAGTTAAAAAAATAGTTATTAAAAACAGAAACAACAACTGAGAACACAAATATGCAATAGCAAACAAACACACGTAACTAAGGAGAACAATGCAACTCAAAAAAGACTACAGAGATTAAGCCATCACCCCTTAACCATCCATCTAGGCACATGGCTAATTTAAATACAAGCTCATATTTCATTCTGATTGCATCACAACTGTGATTCAAATGTGTTGCCTTTTGGTTTTTGTGCAGCAGCTACTAGAAAAAAAATTAGTTAGAGATGGCTATATTTGTGCTTTTTTTTATTCAAAGCTCTCCCCCAACATTAAGCAAGATTCCATGTCTACCACCTGCGTCCCTGCCCCCCCTCCCCCCCACCCCACCCCTTACGTGATTCAATCTCTACACCCTCAGGGCTTTACACAGCATAATCTAGTATGCCTTTAAAAGCATATGTGGTTGTAATGGGTTTTACAAGCTTATGAGCCAGTGTGTCATCCCAATTTGGAGAAGGTCATTCTCGGGCTGTGTCAACTCTGGCTGACAGGCTGGGATCTAGGCAAAGCTTAGGCTTCTTTCCTGTTTTTTAGCACACACGCACACACATAGCGTTGAACAAACACATACACACTTAACACAACCTTGCTTGCCATCTTCTCTGAAGACTGCTAGGTTTCATATTCGCACCACCCTGGGCTAGTAAGGCTGATATTTATGAATTATTCATTGGCATTGAGATGAGACATCTTCATTGCAGCTTGTTACCTTGCACACGTCTATTAATGGTGCATTAAAAAGTATGTATGTTTTTGTTGGTATTTCCGCTGTTTGCCATTGAAGTCCTTAAGTGTCCTGAGATGACATGTATTGGTGAAGGTCTGGATTACTTCTTGGTCTATGTATTCTGTCAACACTAACCAGTTAACAGGAACCCATACCTGTTCTTTAGCGTTTATGTTCAGACTTTGTGAGGACCCAGATTGTTGCTCTCTGTATCAGTTGTTGATTGCAACTTTACCAGACACCTGTATATTGTGAATGCAACTGCTTTTTTGTGATTTGTTCCTTTGCTTTGCTTTCCTTCCTATAAAAAGCATTGTGAATCATCACTTTAGATGAAAGCTCACTTTTAGATGTGAAATGCACCTCGTACCACATGCACTTGATTCGTTTGCAAGTTCATTCATTTTTCATCGTCGTCTCACTGAACAAGATCTCGACCCAGGGGGCTCTGGGATTAAGATATTAAATTTGCCAGCAATTGCAAATTAGGCATGCCATTGTATGAGAACTGAATTGTTTATGTAGGCATTACAGCTGCACAGAAAGCACATGAGTGATTGAGATAAAGACCTTGTTTTCAAATGATTGAGTTTGACTTGAGTTTTCATTTTCAGTCTGTGCCAAACATGTGCGTTCCATGACTGATGGAGATATGGTTTTCTAACTGAAAGCCTTTATAATGACCAGACTAAGGCTTCAGTACAATTATATTATAGAAGCTCACAGACAGCAATGATCCAACAGCCTAAGGATACAGGCAGTAAACACATACCTTCAAGTGGTGTTACAAACCTGTGTTCTGCTGAGTCCAATTGATCACAAGATGCTTCACATGGGGAAAGCTTATCTTGGTTAAGATACTGACTTTTCATTCCCAACAAAACATGACACCAAACACCAAGCAGTTTCAGCACAACCTCAAATCTATCAGCAGCATTCAATGAGAATCATGTTTAATGAGATTTGCTGTGAAGCATCTAGTATCTTGCCAGTAGATGGGGTGGTTCTTTATTATCTGACTGCCTCATAATTATCACTAACTAAGGCGCTAGATTCACATCTGATCTGCCAGTTTTTTCCTGATATACCTGCTTCCTCTGGCCAACTTATTCATCACAGGCAGAAATTACCCAATTTGTGGATGAGACTGATAGCATTGCTAATGTTCTGGCTTGACAGATGTTTTAATGTGACTTTATGAATTATAAACCCACTGCCGTAGATGACAAGTCATTTTCTGCCAGTTCTTTTTGCAACATTAGCTCTAGTATAATATTGTAGACAGCACTTACAGGCTGACTCAAGGCTTGGTTGGTGCACAGTACCTGAAAAGTATAAAATATTTATAGCATTTTTTTTTTAAGTTTATTGGATTATAGCCAAATGCAATCCAAAATGTTTACAGGAGGATAAGAGTATATGATAAAAGTTTGATGAAGTTTAATTGAGATATTAGCTTGATATAAAAGCACCAAAGAGTAGAATACTCCTTTTGAAAATAAGCTGGCTAAGAACCTAATAAGGTTCTCCCGGGATGTAGCCTTTCCTTCACAGACTGAGAGAGCAGGTAATATTGGGCCCACCACAGGAATTTCAGAGCTCGAATGGCATGGCATCTCTGACCCCACCCAAGCAGTTTCTAATTCTGCCATTATCTCACATGAGCTGCTTTTCCGAAGGATCACCAAGTATTTATTCAGTCTTCTGTTACCAGCAAAGATGTTTGGACTGGAGTGAGTCCAAGATGAACTCTCGGCTTTGTGAGTTAACCTCATAATTACCCTGAGGGCTTCTACAAACTCATGAATGTTATCACTTAACTAGAAAAGTACTGCCCTGTGTAGATACAGTGCCTATAGAAAGTATTCACCACCTCTCTGTATTCACACCTGTCTCTGTAAGGTCCCACAGCTGGGTAGTGCATTCAAAGCAAATATACTACCATAAAGACCAAGGAGCTTTCAAAACAGCTTCAGGATAAAGTTTCGGAAAGGCACAGATCAGGGGAGGTGTATAAAAAGATTTCAAAGGCATTGAATATCCCTTGGAGCACAGTCAAGTCGATCATTAAGAAGTGGAAGGTATACGGCACCACCCAGAATCTGCTTCGAGCAGGCCGTCCTCCCAAACTGAGCAACCGGGTAAGAAGGTCATTGGTCAGAGAAACCAGCAAGAGGCCATTGACAACTCTGAAAGACCTACAGCGTTCCATGGCAGAGATGGAAGGAACTGTCCATGTGACAACAATAGCTGAGGTACTCCACAAATCTGGCCTTGATGGAAGAATGGCAAGAAGGAAGCCATTTCTGAAGAAAAGCCCATGTAAAATCCTGCTTGGAATTTGCAAAAAAAGGCATGTGGGAGACTCTGAAAAGATGTGGCAAAAGAGTCTGTGGTCGGATGAAACAAAAATTGAACTATTTGGCCGAAATGCAAAGTGTTATATCTGGCGCAAACCCAACACAACACATCACCCAGGTAACACCATCCCTACTGTGAAGCATGGTGCTGGGAGAATCATGCTATGGGGATGCTTTTCATTGGCAGGGACTGGGAAGCTTGTCAGGGTAGAGGGCAAAATGGATGGAGCTAAATACAGGCAAATCCTTGAGGAAAACCTGCTTCAGTCTGCAAAAGACTAAAGACTGGGACGGAGATTCACCTTTCAGCAGGACAATGACCCCAAGCACAAAGCCAAAGCGACACTGGAGTGGCTTAAAAACAAGAAAGTGCATGTCCTAGAGTGTCACAGTCAAAGTCTGTGGCAAGACTTGAAGATTGCTGTCCACCAGCGATCCCCATCCAACTTGACAGAGCTTGAACAATTTTGCCAAGAAGAATGGGCGAATATTGCACTATCCAGATGTGCAAACCCGGTAGAGACTTACCCCAAAAGACTGACAGCTGTAATTGCTGCTAAAGGTGGTTCTACTAAGTATTGACTCAGGGGGGTGAATACTTATCTAACCAAGACATTTCAGTTTTTTTTATTTTTCATTAACTGTTGTTTCATAATAAAAATTTGCTTGCCTTTCAAGTTTTAACACATTGTGAAAACATCCAAGGGGGGTGAATACTTACTCTAGGCACTGTATATGGGGTGCCGTGTAACGAAACTGCCTTAAGCAGATCCAGGTAGCACCCAAAGCAGTGCTATCACAGCTCCCACCTAAAGTGCCTCCATAACAGTGATTACCTCATTGAGTTCCATGACAAGTCAGGCAAATAAGATCATGTCTGCAAAGAAAACAGTTGAATTAAGGTCAGGATAGGTTAGTGTAATATAACTGTGCAGCCACCCCGGTGTTGCGGCACCCTCTGCTATATATCTGAAATCAATAGGGCTATTTCTGTGTGATTTGTGTCGTCACCTCAATTACCTAATGAGACTGGATTTCTTCATCAGCTGTAATTGGATTTGACAGCTATTGCCTTATTCATAGGTAAGAGCATGATCGCTGCTGGGACAAAGGTCATAGTTCAGATTCAGATTCTGACTAATAAAACAAGTATTCCTTCATAAAGTGTAGTCCTTATAATAAGACAGAAAGCATCTGTGCTGTGGAGTCTGTTTTATTCCTGAAGCAAGCCTTCATGTTTTGAGACATTGACCAGTTTCCTGCCACAGAAGTGCACTTCATTTGCAAGGAATGGGAAAGGCTTGCAGTTTTTATACCCCAGGTAATCCACTAACCTCTTGAACTGACTCCCGAGAGAGCTACAGAAGCCTGAGTCATGAGATTAAACTAGACTAGAGGTTTAAATCAAGAATTGGAAATGGTTTTCCCTGATGCCAGCAGTGCTTTGCATTGCTCACTACACTGTATCTATACAATCAGCAAATATTGAGATATTATCAATAAGTAGCTTTTACCGAAAAATGATTGATAATCGTTAATAGTGATCATTTATAACCGATATTGAATTATATTTTATTACACTATAACGATTCTGACTAGGCCTAATAATTTGCTTGAGCTGTTCCCAGCAAGGAAACTCACTTTTTACATGGAAATGTTTTGTCATTAAATCTTGAAAAAAAGATCAATGGAGTATAAATGCAATTTGATGGTATATCTACATACACAGTGTTGCTAAAGACTTGCTACCCATCAACAGCGACTTTGCTCTGCCTTCTGAGCACAACAAGTGTAAAATAGCACGTTACAATTGCCTGGGCTCCATATGAAGAAGGGTTCCTCTAAGGTTAATGGAGGCTACTCTATTTAATGACAGGCAATGTTCGTCTTGGTTAATTAGTTGTATAAGTGTACCCACCAAGTGCATCGCCCAAGTGGTTTTGCTAATCAAAGCTGTCATTTTTTTAATTCAATTTATTGCATTGTTGAGTGTGGTGGAATCGATAAAACATCTGTTATTAACCATTATCAGCCATATGCATAGCAATTTTATCACATTTTTCACATACTGTGTATTATCACGGTTGTATACTTTGCCACAGCTTTTACCACCCAGGGCATTAACATGCTTTAGCTTTAGTACACTTTTCTATGTTTTCTTCTATCGGAAATATTTTAATGGCAGGGCTTTTTAATGTACTATTCTAAGGTGCCTGAGCACAAAGGTTTTAAGACAAAGACACGGTGTTTGAACGTGATTGTCGTGGCTCATTGTGTGTAATCCAGAATGCATCACTTCATTGACTGTGATATTTGTACAGCTTTTCTGTTCGTTCTGCCTGTCAGATTGGTCCATATCTCAAGACAGGGGTACTGTAGTTTTAGTCACCAAGGTTTGCTGTACTGAGTTTATACAATGCCCTGGCTCATAACTCCAAAGAATTAAAAAATAACATTAGTGTTTAAAGATGAAACACAATCTTAGAGTGAATGACAGGATGCTATTAACGCAGAAGATGAAACACAATCTTAGAGTGAATGACAGGATGCTATTAATGCAGTCAACACAAAAGATATCAAATGTCAACCTTAATGATCAATGGGAGAATAGGAATAAAAAAAGCAAGTTAACAAAACACTAGATCAAAAGATTTCAGTGACAGGAATAAATAACATTGAAACACCAAATAATGTCAGTAGAGACTGAATAACTAAGTGCATTGTTTTTGTGAGGTCTGGATGGGGGTATCAAGTTATTAATCTTGACTGTAAAGAATTTGCACTTACAGTATGGGCATCATAACCACTCTTAGCATAGAAGTAAAACACTTCAAAGGACATGGTGGTGTCCATAATGATAACTTTGCTAATGGACAAAGAGCTCAACTACCACACTTACCTCCTAATTACAACAACTGGATTATAATGACCGGGCCATGCATATCGGCACAAAAGAGCATTTTCGCACTCACATCCCTAACCCTAATGATACGTTTTTCAGAGTGCCAATACTTCTTTGCTACAGCTGCAGCAGTGAAATATTTCACCGTGGGAGAAAAGATAGGGCACACGCTCTGCCAATATGCACATTTTTCAGACACGTTGTAAAAACCGTTTAAACTGTGTTTTCTCCTACTTTATTACACACACACACACACACACACACATATATATATCAGTATATATATAATATATATATATACTATATATATATTATAATATAGTATATCAGGGCCCGCCTATAACATTACAGGGTAATGATGCAGACAGGTAGATTTTTACAACTTTCTGAAAAAATCTCAGGCCAGTATAAACAGCTTGGTCATTATACTGACCTAACTTCAATTATTTTTATATGTGTTTTTAGCTGTCTGTTTTACTGTTGATTTCCTGTCAGTGAGCACAATAGTTCTCACTGAATGAAGCACAGAGGACCCCTGAGTTTAATAAGCTGGTCTTTCTGGTCAGTGGTGGACTATGAGAACAAGAAGGGGCTTCCATAATGCTTGCCAGCATAAATGATGGGAACTCTCTGTGAAATTCCCAGGGCTTCCTTTTCAAATCTTTAGCATGTGAACATAATTAAGAAATCTACTCCAAATTAAGACAAACTGCTTTTTTAAATGGCTCTAACAGGGCTTCATGAATTTACATTTTAAAAGTCTCTTTGAGATGCCAAGCACTTCTCTTGAACCTGAATATGGAGGTTTCTTGAGGTTTTTTTTTTTTTTTATCTAAGGGTAATGGTAACCATGAACACGGTTACTACAGTACAGTATGCATTTCTACACTTTTAATATGCCTTTAAATATATTTTCAATATTCCCACCACCTCTGGATTAACTGGTTTTACTGGGATAGTAACTCACTGATACTGGGCAGCTTATGTCCAGTGAAGTCTCAAAGAGTGCCTTGTGACAAATCACAGTTTTACATTTGAAACAGAGAGACAGGCTGGCGAGCAGGAAGGACTCATTGCTGGGAAGGGAAATCTTGCTAGTCATACTGGTTGGGAGCCAGGCACACTGCATGCCTTGCTCATTGAGAGGGGGTTTATCTGAGATGGGCTTGACAGGAGACCGGCTTGACATCTCTTTTTTTTTCAGGAAAGGCTGAAAGCAGGCATTTGCAGTGCTGGCTGAGAATGATAGGCAAGCAGGGATTTTGCTGACATGAAAGGAAATAGAAATGAACACTAGACAGAGCCATGCAGTATGACTGGAGATAGCTGGTGAGGAGCTCATAAAAACTGATTTAGACAAGGCTTTTTAAAAAATGCCAGAATACAGAACGCAGTATTCAAAACTCATTGCTCACACAGGCATCGGGACATGCTTGTTTGTTTTGTTGAATAAATGGCTTGCATATTTCAAGTGTAGCTGCTGTCCGGTACAAGTATATCCCCAACTTGATGCAGACAAAGACTACCATTCCATTCTAACCGATTCAGGGCCAGGATTACAAATGCTCAAAAACTGCCACACATTGATGTTCCACACTAAAGCTATCATTCCTTCATGTATATTTGTTACATGTTCGGTGCTCTCTACTAAGTCATTAACTTGTTTTGCAGTCCATTTTGCATGAATTCCCTAATTCCAGCTGTGCGTTCACTGTATCAAACATAGGCCTCCTGCTATTACTATGTTAGGATGTTAATATTCTTTTCAAAATGTTTTTGTTGTTATGCTGATAACCTTCTACAGAAAGTCCCTTATAGACCTTACCAACTGTGTAAAAACATTTAGGAGCTTAAATGGTGGATATAAGTGACCCGATGCTGTATTCTAAATTTAAAAAACAGTTTTTTTAATGTTACCCAACACTGGTGCATGTGAGCAAAGACGTAATTTAAGTGCCAATGGTAACTCAGGACAGATTGTTTAAAGGATTACATCATTCAACCGAGAAAGACATTACCTAAGAAATATATGCTAAAAAGCGGCACTATTGAAGGATTTTGAGGCCCACAGAGTTGGAAAACATAAACTAATGAGTTTCTGTGTAAAAGGAATAAATAAATAATGCTCACAAGGACCTCAACAACAACAACCGAGTACAATAGTGAATAGCGTACAATAATGAAAAGGATATGAAAGTACCTAGAGAAAGATATATCAGTCAGTGTGATATAAAACCATGATAAAGCACACCAGAAGCATAGTATAAGCATGCAGACTGTATGTCATATGTGTGACTATGTCTCTTGGTAAACTACTCAAGCAGTAACGTTCATTATCTGCTTTGTAAGATATTTCGTGTTTTAGGTTATAATTTGGACTGGATCGCTTAGGCTGCTTAACATGACTGTCACTGTATACGTTTCAAAGTCCATGTTTGAGGGCATCTGCACTCTACTCAGAACCTGATTGGCTGAGGTGATCTGTGAGTTTTTTTAATGTACTACAAGGGAAAACTGTCAAAGGAATTGTACTTCTTAATTGTTACTAAGGACATGTGTTGGGGAGCTGATGTGTGCTGTACAATGTTGTAATTACACACTTCTACTATATATAGATATGACCTGTAAATAACACACATTTTGCTTGCATTTCCTTAGCAGACCTTTCAGAGCCATTGAGGCAGCCAACCTCATTAAAGCAACAGGACCATTATGAGACGTTTGTCCCGTCTCTACTTGAAGGAGGGCAGCAGAAACCAATCAACAACCTGCATTTGAGGGTGAGCTTTTACACAACTTACTGACACGCTTTGATATGATTTTGTTTATTACTAAGTTTCTAATTTTAAAATAAATGAATACAGGTAGTATATTGTAAAGACAGTTGTAGGATGCCTTGGCTATAAATTCAGCAGCCGCTGTTCCATTATATATGCCTGCCATAGATATATATTGTAAACAAACTTAGAAAATACAACTATTAGAAGTATGGCCAAAACAAACTATTTATTTTAGGTTAATATCCATTAAAATGTACATTTCAGCTATTGTGTGGCTGCTAAACATTTATTTTATATGACTCTCCTTAAAATGTATTGGCAAATCTTTCTATTTAGTTTCAGCGATGTCAAAATAATGGCACGCTCTGTCAATTTGAACTCTGGGGTCTAAAAAACATTTTGAAAAGAGCGGTTATGGTGGGTTAATCAGGGTCCCAATTCAGCACATTCTGTACATTTCAGTTTTATGGGAACCTTTACAAATTGAGCACATGTTCTTCAACAGAAAGTGTGGTCAAGAGTGCGCTTCACCACAATTGCTGCCTTCTGGAACTTCAGTGAAATGTCTGAAAAGTAGTAGTCATCCACTGTATTCACAGTAACTCTGCCAGGCTCTGTGAAAATAGATGTACACACTCACATCAATATTTGAAACATAGATTCGGATTTTCAACATTTATGATGGAATACTTTGTGCTGGCTTTTAAAACAGGAAAAAAAATGGTTCGTTAAAACATGATTTGCTATGGTGTTTAAAGGCTTGCCAAGACGTGCTTGGATAAAGAAAAGGTATGAACGAAACACTGGATGATTAAAAACTTTGGCTAAAAGAATACAAGAAATCTAATAAATGACATAGCAGCTGTAAGGAATCTTGGAAAATGGATAGACTGAGAAACTGTTTTAAAGTTGGTTCGTATCCCAGTAGGATTTTTTTTAGAACCCTTCCTCAGTCTCTATAAGCAGGGGTGCAAATCGTTTAGAAAATTGGTGTTAGACTGTTATGGAAGTTTAGTACCAGAGAGCTTATGGTGCTAAATTATCAAACTCCACCCAAATTAAGCCCCTCTCCCTAAGCTCTTCAATTAGGTTTTGGTGTTTTGTGTCATGTAATGTAAGTAGTCCAGACCCAATGAGAAACTATCATTATTTATGGATGCTAAGGAATAAAAAAAATAATAATAATCCATTCAAAATGTTGCTGGTGCTCCGTGAGGTACCCTGCCTATAGAATCTAACGCCATAGCACCAAATTTGCACCCCTGATAAGCCCAAATAATCTTTTCGTAAAATACAAAATCACAATATTGTTAAAACTAGCAGTGCAGGTACAGCTCTCTGTGTGTATCGCTTACTGTATGCTTCCACCCACACTTCATTTCTAGATGTTTTGATGAATTAAATCCAGATTTTTGTTTTTCAATTGTATAATGGAGGGTTTAGCAGTTTATTCTAATTTCTCAAAGCACTTTTCAACATAACAATGTTTATAAACATGTTTATAAGAGATTAAACTCATTTGAAGTAATTTGTTATGACTTAAGTGCAAGTAATATTCATAAGAATGTACAAGATGTTAAGGAAACCAGCAACAGCCTTGGACTGAATATTAAATCTTGTATTTTTCAATGCATATGTAAACAAAACAGTAATGGTTGTATCCACATAAGCCACTTACATAGATTTATACTTGGAGGACAGTTTTTATGCAGACTAGAATAAATGGATTGTCTTTGTCTACTTGTGCACTAAAAATAGACTCGGACATAAATCAAATTGACCACATTTCCAGAACCCTCCGGTGTGACATCAGCCAATTTCTAGATGTTGCAGCCGCTTCCTCTGGGATCAGCTAATAGCATTGAGGCCGGTCCCCTGTTGACAAGGCAAGTTGGGTACACACAAAGAGATGCTACCCAAACATACATGGACTTCAGGAAGATGGGTATATATAATCAAGTGTACGATTTTTATACAGCCAACCTGTTAATAGCTACATAACTCAAGGGAGGTGAAAGAGGATTCCTAAGTGATCATACAAAATTATAACATCGTGATGATCATCATTTTTACACCATATTAAAAAAAAAAAAAAAAAAAAAACATAATTTACTTGCTGATACACAGGGCCCCATTTTAGCAGTCCAGGACCTTTTTAGCAAACTTAAAATAAAAATTGTAAAGTGAACAAAAGAATTTTACATTTATTAATTTATTTTCCATTGGTAAACCCCCCTGCCCCCCCCCCAAAGTAACATCTGTATTGAACTGATTATTCTAGTAATATGATATGACACCTTGTCCTGGCTTCCCACAAAGCCGTAACAGTGCTGGAACCATATTGAGTGAAACTGGATCTCAGGCTGCAACTGCAATAGGAAATCAAGGAGTTTCACTACATGCCTTCCTTTTACTAGAGTGCTCGTTTACTGCAGAGTGTTATCACAAGCCATTGCTGCTAATGATTGAGCGTTACATTCATGTTTGGCATCATATCAGGCTGCCAGACCTTGGTTAAGATCCTTGTTCATGTTTGTCTGTCACCCTCTGCACAGTGAATACAAGAACTGACTAGAATTTTCACAAATCTTCTGAACTTTTATCATGGACTTCTAGACTTCTGTAGACCTTCTGGGTTGTATTTGGACATAGTGTGATAATATTTTATACAAATGTACAAGTCTTAACCTGCAATTCATCCTGCCTCTTAGCAATATTTAACCTGTTGATTAATGTAGTGGATCTAATGTACTATACTAGGAGGGCCCTCCCAATGTACTGAATGTGCTCAATTTTTAATTTTGAAGATCCCTTCTCCCTGACACCTTCCTAAGACAAGTCTTTATGCCACTTCTTTACATGTGGTGTTTTGTTTCCTTCATATCAAATTGTACTGCTCTGAAATGTTCAGGTTTAATACCCATGTGTAGGGGG
Source organism: Polyodon spathula (assembly GCF_017654505.1). Taxonomy (NCBI): domain Eukaryota; kingdom Metazoa; phylum Chordata; class Actinopteri; order Acipenseriformes; family Polyodontidae; genus Polyodon; species Polyodon spathula. The sequence continues at coordinate 5,730,858 of NC_054543.1, forward strand.
CTCCTGAGGCGCACATCCAGTAAAGGTGCTCTATGTGGAGAGCAGGATGCGCCCTATAGCCTGGAGCCATGTCATTGCCGACCGTGACTGGGAGTTCTCAGGGGGCGGCACACAATTGGCAGAGTGCCACCCGGATAGGGAGGGCTTAGGTCGGCAGGGCAATCTATGGTTCACCACGCACCTGTGACCCCACGCACCTGTGATAGGGTGCCTGCGGGTCTGCTGTGGAGCCATTCAGATCTGTGTTGTCCTCCGACACTGTAGGTCTATGCAAGGACACGTTTCGGAGGACGCGTGTGTCAGCCGCCGTTCCCCAAGTCGCTGGGGGGTTGTATCGGTGAACCAGGATTAATAAAAAATACAATGGCAATTCCAAATTGGGGGAAAAAAAAACAAAACATGTGTGATACTGCACCTTTAACCCTGTCCCTTCCTCGACTGCCCTGAACTGCAGCAGTCATTGTGTTTGAACCCTTTGTTCGGTATACAGTTGAAGTGGCTTTGCTTACCGCTAGCTGAAATTACATCCGTACTCTTTTGATATTTGGCTTCAATATTTATTTCAAGGCACAGGTTTTGGAAAATCAGGTTTCTCGGTTTGATTTTATTTCAGAGCTATCCTGCAGTTGTGAAGTTATTGATTGAAGCTGAAGGTGAACAGCTGGTCCTGGCTCTAGAGAAAAACAAGTAAGTGTTTCTAATTCGTTTCCATTGCACAGACAAAATTTTGGATGCAGGCATTTCTGGATTACAAATTGGTGACATGTGTGGAGCCCGGGGCTATGGCTCAGGATTTAGCCAACCATACAAATACAATAGGGATAAACTTTAATTTATCCCATATATATGCAACACTACTTGCCTTTTAGTTTAGTCACAGAGACGTAAATGGTGAGTACAAGTCCTGACTAAATCTGCTGTATAGATTAGCAGATAGGCTATTCTGCATGGTGTCTATCTTCATTAAGAGGTTTGCTAATGGAAAAAAAAACACGTTTTGAACATTTAACTGATGCATCCCATTAAACGGTTGAAGACTTTCTAACCATGGTCTGGAAACGTTATTCGGAAAACATTAGTGGCACACTCATGCATGTACATCAAATAATAGCAGCTCATTATTTTTAGTAATAATGGGCAAGAATCATTAACAGCTTTTGACAACACGCTATGTTAAAAAATTAATTGGGCTTTCATTCCATAACCAAGGCTCTTAATGAAAACAAACACACCGAAGTGAATCTCCTGCAGTCTGAAAGGTCATTTCATTTCACTTTCATGCTTATTATTACACCTTGTCAGTGCGAGATCCCCGATGATCTCTGTTTAGCATTGTCCAGCTGGAAAAAACTATACAAATGATCACTGGTAGGTGTCTTTCTCTCCTGTGAGCTGAACAAGACCAATGAAAACAACTCTAGCAGAACTCTACTTCATTCTGCTAGGACTCCATTTCAGCAGCTGGAAATCTGTTTAGAAAGCATTCCAGATGTTTTTCTAATTTAGGACACCCTGATTATTATGGTCAGATATTGTTTGTTTTTCTTTAAATACAAGTACATCAATATACACTAGATATACAAAGACCTGAAGTATATACCAACCCTGATATCATAATAAGAACACAGAACAGCCCAACACATTGTAATAATATACTGTATATGTGATTGTTTGATTAATAAGGATAATATGCAAAGAAACATAAGGGAATGTCCCCATTTAGAATACAGTTTCCCACACTGGGCAGATTTTTATTACCTATACTGGAATGCAGTCAGATCAGCAGGGTTACCAACAAGACATTATATCAACAAAGTAGACAGGGCACAGTTTAACAGCTTACCATTGCCCCCTATCCTCATGCTGGGACAAAGGCTGACTTTTTGCCCTCACAGTTTAGAGTCCCCCCTAATGAGTCATCAACACAACTTCCTTCAGCACAGCAGGTGTAGACGAAGGTGTCCCGGGCCTAGCCCAGAGTCGGCCTCTAGTTCTGATTAAACTACAAGCCATATTCAGAGCAGTTATTCACACGCCATTGTGAAGAGGATGAGGTGCAGAGATTCTCAGTTGGTGGTTGAAAGGGGGACTGATTTGAAAAATTTGACAAGAGGAAAGGAGAAAATGCTGGCAAGATGTTAACAGCAACAAAGGCATTATTTAGTACACCTGTACTTTTTCCTGATTATTTTCCTGGCAAACAATAGAGGATTCAGCAACCCCGCTAGAGTCCAGGGCTGGGTTGCACCAGTTATGCGTAAGTTCATTCCTAACTTAGAACGTAAAACCTCTAATAACCCTTTAGTTGTTACTAGTTAGTTTAGTCTTTTATTTCAGTCGAACCACACATACTTAAGATAATACTTTATTAGTTTATCACTAAGACCAGTTGATACTAAGTTGGTGACATCATTGCTGCTCAGTAGCCAATTAGAAGCTAGGGATTCAAAACAAATTAGTGCCTTTTTGTTCGTACTTCATATTTTAAACCTTCACACCTCCCTGTGTAATTTATGAAAATCAAGCTGAATTATATTATGTCTGTGCGGTCTCAGACATTGCTAAGGTTTGAACAAAAGTATGTTTAAAGTCGATTTTACACCAGATTTATATAGCGCCATTTAAAAATTCAAACACGGAAATCATTATCCCTCTTACTGTTTATTAGTTTATTAAAATGATATGATATTGCACTTACAGACATCATGTGAATGTGTTATTTGTGTATATTATTTATTTTATTTGTATATTATTTCTATATTAATATCTATTATATTTGTTGTATTATAACTGCGTATCACCAGATTTATATAGCAGCATTTAAAAATTCAAAGACGGAATTAATTATCCACCATATTGTTTATTCGTTTATTAAAATGATATGATATTGCAATTAATGTGACTTCTGCATAACAGTGGAAATTCAATGGCAAAATGGTTGCGAAAGCCCAAAATGTTAGGAAATTTCAAGGTAGCCACGCTTATGTGTGTGTTTCCCATCACACTTGACATCACATATGACTTTGGCAATGACATCACTAAACACATGACAAATTCTCCCTGAAGACTGGCCATATGGACATAACACTGGGAAATCATAGTCCTTGTGACTGGTGTTCAGTAACTGAATCAGCATTCCCACAGTGTTTGCTGTTAATGTGTTCTTTAATAAAAACAGAATGGGGCATGCAATATATCAGATTACATATATTTTAACACTTTCCTTTATAGTTCTGTATGGTATAATGCTGATACATGTATGCTGTGGTACACAAAGCAGTGTTTTATGTCTTTTGTAAGCATAACATCCACGTATTACAGTCCACCTCTTGTTTATTTACTTCGTTTAGTACCGTTTAGTTTACAATGGTGAACTGCAGAAATCTGCAATTGTACCTAAACATTTTAATGTCATAATTGGCTTCCAGCATAACAGTAAGCATCAGCATTCATAGCCAAAAAATTAAATTAATTCCCACGGCTCCTTTTAGTGTTCGCTCCCTGTCACTTCTTGTCACTTTTGACAGACAAGCTGTCAAGACAGCCAAGAAAGACAGAAGACAGCTAATTCAAGAATAGTTTGTACTGGGAATCATGTTGTTATATTCATGCATATATATATATATATATATATATATATATATATATATATATATATATATACGGTATAAAAAAAACTGACATTTAAAACAAGGTTTTAGGAAAGTTTATAACTTATTGATCAATACAGTATAATTTAGTAACATTAATTAACGTTGTAGGTCTCTGAGACATTTTATATTCATTAAAACCTAAACGGTCTCAAATACCGTGTACCTTGTATGGATAATAAATATAAATATGTAATTCTATATTAAAATATATAACCCTGGTGAAAGAATCCTATAGGAAATTTTATACCAACCAACCCGCCCACACACAAGGAGACACTTGGCTATGCTGGAGCAGCCTCACAGTGCTGCTCTCCTTATGTCTCATGTCTCTTCCACTGTATTCCCCTTTGCACATCACTTCTCTTGATTTGCATAAGGATGACACCACTCTTGTCCTGAATTAAAGGGAAAAAAAAGACTTGTGTGGGCCAAAGACAATAGCTCACAAACTTTATTAATAAGCCAACCAAATACTGGTCTGAAGTAGTCAAAACAGACAAAGTTTTTTCTGTAAGGAAAGAGCACGATGTCTTGGAGGATACAGTTCGGTATGAAAGCAGAATCCGACTGCTATGGCCACTTACAATTTTTATGTGCAAATCATTCAGATATACAGCAGTAGGTCAATGTGGCTTTTCAGGCATTGGGATATTATGTGCTTTGTGCTGACTGGGCTTAAATCATCTCACTGCAACACTGCCCTGCTTGTGTACAATCTTTCCAACTAATAATCCATTTTAAAAATGTAACTGCATACATCATTATTATTCTTATTGAAATTAATACTCTCGTCACTTAATTGTGGCTGCTGTTTTCTGCCAGAATTAATTGCCGCAAATGTTTTAAAATTATAGATGTAAAGAAAACTAAACAATGAGAAAGATACATAGATACATCCTGTAATAAGTCATTTTTGTGTGTTTTCTGGTCTGCTTTTATTTTTCAATTAAGCTATTATTAATCAGAATCATTTGGAAATTAGAACACTGAGGTCACAGGGAATTCAGTGGGATTTCTACCCTTACACATTTTCTCGACCCCCTCAAATTCTTCTTCAGATGGGCTGCATTAAAACCCTACTGTGTCTAAAGCACTGCATGCTGCAGTTCATTGCATTACAACTGCAGTAATGGAGAAAGAGAAATAATGAGAAGTGCTTCAAATGATTTTTAAACATCACTACCAGGTTTTGCCATAATATCATTAAAGTCCAATTTTCATGACACATATTCTCTAATTGGTTTGACTGATGTTCAGTACCTGCTGTAACTGTGTGGCGTGCATGCTCCTTTGTGCCTGCACATTAATGAAACGAACCATAATGAAGTTTGCGAATGGCTAATTCTAATGGAACTCCAGTAATCACATTACACTCATGTTTGTTTACTGGGTAGGTGCATTGACACTTGCAAAAAACAGAAGAATAAAAGTCCAGAACATGATCATAGTCGTTGGTATATTGTAGTATTTTTCCTCTTCTTTTTACCTTAATGAATTTTGGATCCATTATACAATGTGGTTTGTGATCATCGTTGTTTAAATCATTAGAATAAGGCCCTTTCTTGGTATTTTACATATTTAAAAGCTTTTGTAAATCCTGGGATTTTTTTTTTTGTTTTCATTAAAAATCAGTAAAAACTGAAACTAAATGGACTTGGGTATAATTTATTATAATTAATATTTGAAGCTAGGCTTAGATGAACATTCTTCTTCATTGTTATATTGTTTTTGTTTTTAGTATTACTAAAGATTTGATTATTTTTGTCTTTGAAGTTTATAATCTAATAATGTTGGACTTTAAATGAAGACATATTCTTGATGCGCAACCAGCAAAGGACTGAACCAGTAGCCATTTCCTCAGCAGTTGTGCAATTAGAATTTTTTTTCTTTTTAAATAATCCCAATTAAAATTAAATTAAAATGGATAGCCCTCTATGTTGTTTAGCAGCAGGTACATTTGTTGTAAAACCATTTACACACTTTTGTAATTATCTTTAATATTTGAAAAAGATGAACAGTAGGCTGAACGCTTTTTCTTATACATTATCTTAAGCTTTGGGTTTAATAGCATCCCAAAAAATAAGCCTGTTTTGACTCTTGGAGAGAGAAATGTGAGAACCCGTGCCGATTATAATGAAATAAATGACTTCTGCTAATGAGTCACACTGGAGAAGAGGTTTTTGGCTTGGATGCCGGTATCACTAATGAAGGCCAGTTGTAAAAACATGAACAAATGTTTTAAAAACCGTGAAAGGGGCTTGCAAAATAACATTTCCTGTGCCAGAAGTTGGATGGGTTTCTTTCAAGGCAAACTATTTTATGTAAAGCCTTTTAAAAGCTTTAGTGAAGTAAACGCCGCGCACAGTTTGAATTGCACTTGTCTCTCCTATGCAAGCTGAGCCTAGAATAAGTGCTATTGGGTACATTTCCTGACAAAAGCCTGGTTAGCATAGCAACCTTGTGACAAGATTGTTTGTGTTTCAGAATTCATTTTCACTTTCACTCTGGTGACACCTACAGTGCATATAGAAAGTCTACACCCCCTTGAACTTTTTTCACATTTTGTTGTGTGAGTGCCTCAGAGTTTCATGCATTTAAATGAGGATTTTTTTTCTACTCAAGATACTCCGCACTGTTAAGGGGGAAAAAAAATTATTTAGAAAAAAAATTATATATTAAAAATACAAAACTGTAAGATCATAATTGGATAAGTTTCCACACCCCTGAGTTAATACTTGGTGGAAGGACCTTTGACAGCAATTACAGCTGTGAGTCTTTTGGGATAGGTCTCTACCAAATTTGCACACCTAGATTTGGCAATATTTGACCATTCTTCTTTACCAAACTGTTCAAGCTCTGTCAAGTTCCTTGGGGAGCGTTGATGGACAGCAATCTTCAAGTCATGCCACAAATTTTTGGTTGGATTTAGGGCTCTGACTGGGCCACTCAAGGACATTTACCTTTTTAGTTCCTTAGCCACCCCATTGTCGCTTTGGCTGTGTGCTTTGGGTCATTTTCATGCTGAAAGGTGAATTTCCATCCCAGTTTCAGCTTTCTTGCACAGAGCAGCAGGTTTTCCTCAAGGACTTCTCTGTACTTTGCTCCATTCATTTTCCCTTCTATCCTGACAAGTGCCCCAGTCCCTGCCGATGAAAATCATCCCATAACATGATGCCGCCACCACCATGCTTCACAGCAGGGATGGTGTTCTTTGGGTGATGTGCTGTGTTGGATTTGCGCCAAAGATAATGCTTTGCATTTAGTCCAAAAAGTTCCATTTTAGTTTCATCAGACCACAAAACCTTTTGCCAGATGGCTACAGAATCTCCTGAGTGTTTTTTTTTGCATACTTCAAATGGGATTCAAGGTGGGCTTTCTTGAGCAATGGCTTCCTTCTTGCCACCCTACCATACAGGCCAGATTGGTGGAGTGCTTGGGATATTGTTGTCACATGCACACTTTGACCAGTCTTGGCCATAAAAACCTGTAGCTCTTGCAAAATTGCCATTGGCCTCTCGGTAGCCTCTCTGATCAGTCACCTTTTTGCTTGGTCATGCAGTTTGGAGGGACGGCCTGATCTAGCTTGGTGGTGACATTTTTTTAATTTTTTTTCAGTTTTTTTTAAATTAAAAATAAAGACTGAAATAGCTTGGTTGGATAAGTGTCAACCCCCCTTGTAACAGCAATCCTAAATTAGCTCAGATGTAACCAATCACCTTCAAAATCACACACCAAGTTAAGTGGCCTCCACCTATGTTAAATTGTAGTGATTCACATGATTTCACATACACCTTCCACTTCTTAATAATCATCTTAACCAGATATTTTTTTTATACCCATCCCCTGATCTGTACCTTTCAACAACTTTGTCCCAGAGTTCTTTTGAAAGCTCTTTGGTGCTCATGGTTGAGTCTTTGCTTTGAAATACACAACCCAGCAGAGGGGACCTACAGGAACTGCTGAATTTATCTTGAAATCATGTGAATCACTTTAAGATAACCTACTTGTTTACTTTTTATTGTAATGAAAGAATAAAGTAAATCTGTTTTACATTTGTAAAGTAAGAGTTTGTCCAGTGGCTGAATCTTGTTAATACAGGACTGAAAAATAATATAGAATAATTTGTTCCTAGGAACATACCCAAACAGCTAGATACTCAAGTATGCATTTAATTTTTTATTCTAATGAATGATACATGAATGTTTCAAACTTCCCAATTTAAATAACTATTTGTGAGGTCCCTTTGGGTTCTTTGTGCAGAGGCTAAACAATTGTTTTACTTATGCCACAGCTAAGAAAAATCCTTCTTGCCAATAAACCTACCCGCATATCTAGCCTCAATGGATTATCTGTGCAGGAAATCCTGGTGTGAGTGCTGAAATATTGCCTTCTGCTTGGCCTTTCATGACTGAAGAAGATCAGATAATTCTCAAGGTCTGTGATAGAATGTTGAATCCTGCAGGAACTACTTTGTGAGAAAAATAAGGTTTGTGTCCGACGCTGCCAGAAAATAATCATTTTAATGTAATGGTCTTTCACCTCAGGAGGCTTGTGTTCAATTCAATTTGGCTAAATGAGTTTGAAAGTCTCCTTTTGCCCTCTCAAAACCATTTTTTTGCATTGAAACCAAACTATTTCTTCACCACTTCAGAGGATGGTTCCTCAATACAACACTTTTGTAAGAACCAAAATTATGTTTTGAAAACTAAACAAGGAAAAAGAAAATAAAAAATGTATGTGTATGTTGAAAGGTAACCAAGGGTTGCATGAGCCAGTTGGAAGGCAGCTTTTTTGGACTTCAGTGTCAAGCGTGCAAGGGTTACTTAGCAACCACCAGTAAGGCTCAATGTTGTTTGTTGTTTATAACTCTCTTCTTGATGTTGTCACAGGTGTCTGCCAGTTTTTCTTGGACACAATAAAACTGGCTAATTTTGTCCTTCCTGTCACTGATATAAACATTTTTGTTTTGTTGTGTTTAGAGCAATATGGAAGGGGTTCTAAACTTCAAGAGAAACAGGGAATTGAGTGGAAGGGAATAATCTAAAGATGTTTTCTTAAGTAACCATAAGCTTCTCAATGTGACTAGCAGTATACGTTTCACACATGCATTCCTACCCTGTAAAAGCTTTCATTAAAAACATATGGTAATGCTTGCTTGTAAGAGCAAAGGAAGTGCCAGATTTGTTGTTGTCAATGTCTCTGGGCTATGAATCTTGGTTTAAATTAGTAATAGGCTATGACCAGAATAGGGGCTTTGACAAAAGCATCATTGAGAAGATCTTCTGACATAAAAACACAAAGCTGTGGTTTATTTAAAATACATTCACCAGCCAACTGTCTGGATACAAACACCCCATTAAAACAACTCCTCCCAAAACATCTATAAAATATCATTGCTTGGAAAATTCCTGATTTATTTATTTTTTTTTAAATGATGGTATGCAAGAGACAGTTTGTTTCTGATCCAATAAGGCTCCCTTGGAGATATTGGAAGTTGGTGAAGAATACTATAGCTGTCTTGGATAACAAACTCAGATATTGCTTACGTGTCAGCTTGCCTGCTCTTGTTTTTTATTTTCACTTCCTTCCAACTTGTTCTGTAAACAATGAGAATCGATACAAGCAGCTCGTTTTTTCTGTTCCCTAGCTGTGCTGCTTAAAAGTCAGGATGTGACTTCCCATAGTTAGGTGTATTTCCTCTTAGAACAAAACAAGGAATCAATAGTTATTTCGAGCGACGTGTATCCAGTACTTTGGTATATTAGGAACAGTTGTCACTCGTTCGGAATCAATTCTATTCACAACACATCCCAGCTAGGGAATAAGTCACGAATTAGAAGAAAAATAAATTACCTCCACATAATTTGGCATACAAAACTTGAATTATTTTCCCCAAAATAATTATTATGCTTGAGGTGTCCAATGCAAAAAATAAGAAAATACAAATTAAAAGTACAATTTTAAAAGCTAGGTGTCATATATTTCACATTGAGTCTTGTGTTTTTCATGTGAAAGCAAACAGAATAATAATAAATGATAATCAGTCCAACAATTCTTGTTACTTACTGTCAATAATAGCATCTAATCTTAAGTAGATCTCAGTGGACGGCGCTGATTTTCAATTACTACGGGTTTCTGAGAGAGCATGCCGTTGCCAGGACACACATTCGCAATGATGTATTCTTGTCGTCATTGAAAAGATGGAAACTTTAACTTATTACCAGCCTCTTTGCTACAACAGCATTGTGAGCCTGCCTTTCTAGTATGAATGATTTTTTTTCTTCAAAGCATATGGCATAGGCCTCTTCTTACACACATTGAGTTTTATTACTGTACTGCACTATGAACAAGGTTTATTATGGATCATCCATATGTTTTTAGTATACAATACTATACTGTATGACACCCTGCCTTGGTTTTAGACAAGGTTAGGAAACTTTTTCGTGTAATTCTAATTCTGGGCTGAAAGAAAGACTGTGTTTTATGATTAAATCAACACTTGGAATAAACATGGGATCCATGTGATTGTTTGCTTTGGTGGTTGACTTAACAAATTATACTATACGCTATTTGACAAGTAGAATCTTTCTGCCATTCACTTTCATTGAGATTTCATTGAGTCCCTGCAACAACATGACACAAATATAAATCAGATATGTAGTACAGAGTCCAACTGGCAGTCCCTGATATAGAATAAATAAATAACAGTACATATTCTCCTGTGATAAATTACATCAATGACCAGCAGTAGGAGGACAGCTATATCAATTGAGCACCCTTTAAGTGCGCACACTGAAATGTATGCAAGTCAGTCTTCCCAAGACCCACTGACTCCTTTGAGATGCGGAGTAAGCAAAAATGGCTGGGTCTGTCTGTTTATTTTATAGAGGAGTGACCCCTGAGTCAAGACACATCCTCCCTTAATTATAAATCTGTGAGTTATCCAAACAAGGGAGACAGAGACCAATCCGATAGCCATGTACCTAGTATTACCCATTAAACTAAAAGGTCAAATCTTCTTCTTAGCTATCTGAGCTTGTATCACAGAGACTTGTCACATACTCCCGACACTTTAATAACAGACAGTAGTCATCTCATTGGCTTAAAAGAGCACAGACCATGTGGTTTGTCTCATTTCTGTTTTCAGGTTCTGATTATTTGTGTTATCGCTATATGACTTCCAAGCTCCACACAGACAGAGCAGCAGATGTGCGTAAAGAGGACATCTTCACCAGTTTTAACAATACGTTAAGATCATCTTTTTCTATTCTGTCACATTGTCAATTATTACCAGTTCTCTCCTTTAGAAGATCCTTGGGATTCTGTACCATGTGTTATTTCACTTCCCTCCTTGCAGAGTCAACCTTCATTGCTATATTACAATGAGACGTGGGGATTGTGGACTGTTTGGCTCCTCTATACATAATCCACCTTGGAGTTTAGAAAACACCAGTTCTAGGGGAACCAACAGCTGCTAGAAGTATTATATGTCATAATATGTACTGCTGAAAACCAAATAAAATTGTAAATATCAGTCTGGTTGCAACATATTTTCCTATCTCTGCAGTTCAGGGTTGGGTATGTTGTAGAACATACTGTAAAACTGCTTGTACAATCTCCCATGGATAATAAAAATGAGGACCGTGACTTTTGGCATCTACTGGCTGCTTTACAGAATAAATATGATCCGATTTTTTTAACAAATTATTTCTGTTCCTTATATTTTTGCATAGCATAAGCCAAATGGATTTGTTCTGTGGTTTCTAACCTTATGTATGTAGGTCACCTCTCACAAACGTTTGTAGCGGAGTGATTAATATTACATGTGTTGCCAGTTCCTGCAAGCGCTTAGACACGACACGCTGGCTAAAGAAATTGGTTGAAATGAGACCAAACAGTAAAATCAAGTAGATTTTTATGCTGATTAAATTTGTGTTCATGGAAGTTTAGAGATTGAGTTTGTGGTGGAAAACCTGCATTATACAGGAACGCAGTTAAGGAAAATAATGTCCTTTGCCAAAGACCAAAATTTCTGTTCAGTTTGAACTGTACAAATGGATTGAAGGAGGGTTTATTTTATCTGCTAAGCTAGCACTGGAGATGGATTGTCATTGGAAGAGTAGACAGTGGTATCCCAGCATTTTGAAATGGAACTTGTGTAACATAAAATACTGTTTTGTGCTCCTTAAAGAAGGACAATTCATTTTCTGCTAGACTTCTGCCGATATGAAAGGGGGAAAAAAATGTTCAAACTGCGAGGGCAGGAGAATGAAAGAAAAAGCAAAGATGTTCCCTGGGTTTCTTTCAGAGGCCAGTCTGACAGTAAGGACACTGTTCGAACCCTGACCTCAGCAGTTCCTCACAGCCTGGCTGTCACTGTTTCCACAGAGAGGGAGGCTCACTGCCACGTCATTGCTCTGCTGACCGGAGCCCTTGCGTACTGCTCACTGAGACTGCAGTGTGAGTCAGCTTCCCCTGTGGAGTTCACTTCCAGTACGGTGGTCAAGCTTCCTGTTCCCAGAATTCCACAAGCAGCGATATCCTCAGCCCCTCTTGACGTCAGTCACTAGCGAGCCCAGGAAATGTGTCAATGGGACTTTCGTATACATGTGATTATCTGTGCCTGTACCTTACAGAAGCACTATCTAGCCAAGGAAAACTGCTTCAAAGTAAAAGAGTCTTCCAGAGTTTCCCCTTGTGATGTTCTTCAGGCGAAAGTAAAGTATAAGAGATATATAGGTTACGTAAAAGGATTTTAGAACAAAGAAAACAAGGAAACACGTAATTGTGACTTCTGAATGTACTGTACTATGGATGTCTAGTCTGTATATGCTGTACATAAGTATTAGTTTTACACTAGAATCTGTGACAATGTGTTTTTAACAAAATTCTGTCTACACCCTGCCTTTTCAGAAAAAAATACATAGAGCATGCATCTTCCTTATGTTTAATAAACAATAGCTGAGTTGTCCTCCAAGCCACCAACAATAATAATGTAATTAATCTGTTAAGATTCCTGCATCTACTCCATTTAAAGTCTTGAGTAGGTTAATGACTGCATGCATTAATAACTGTAGGTTTGAAGTGACTCAGTAATGGAGACCAGATATATTGGAAATTGACTGTGTTAAAGGTTTTTTTAAAACTGTCATATCAGAGCAGGTTCTTGAGTTTTCTGCTGACACTGCTAGCTTAAGTAAACTGTAGGTGATGGACTCCCAAGAACCAGTGGGACAGGGGATACGACCCCTGACCCCTAACCTTGTCATGTTGTAACTGAGTTTCTTCATCTGAGCACACTTCCTCAGTGGAGTCTGTTTGGCGCTTTGTAAGACATTTCCCTACCCCTCTTCAGCTCAGGATTAACCACTGTGCTGTCAGTGACAGGATACAGCTGATACTCATAGGATCAGGTGTGCCGATTAAAATAATATTTGGCCATGCTGAAGGAAGTAGTTTTGGAAAGGCTTTAGGGGCTGCAGGAGTATCGTGAAGCCAGGGAATCAACCCCCGGAACATTACAAAACGCTGAGCATAGTTGTATTGAGGTGGGGCAAGGAGCGAGGCTGCCTAGTTGTGGGTTTAAGGGAAAACAGTTTCCCAAATGATCTTCCTCTTACCAAATTATGTTTTTAAACTAATTGCCTTTGCACTCAGCTGTACTTTGGGCTCGTTTCAAAACCATATTTTTCATAAATTGAGATTTCAATGACAGGATTCACAGGACCTAATTTTACTTTGTTCTGATTAGGTAAAGGTCAATAGCTCATTTCCAGTGGAAGCTACAGTGGCTTTCAAAAGTATTCACCCCCTTGGACTTTTCCACATTTTATTGTGTTACAACATGGAATCAAAATGGATTTAATTAGGAGTTTTTGTCACTGATCAACACAAAAAAAAGTCCATAATGTCAAAGTGAAAAATAAAATCTATAAATTGTTCTAAATTAATTACAAATACAAAACAGAAAATAATTGATTGCATAAGTATTCACCCCCTTTGCCATGACACACCAAAATAAGCTCTGGTGCAACCAATTGTCTTAAGAAGCCACATAATTAGTTGAATGGACTCCACCTGTGTGCAATTAAGGTGTTTCACATGATTTCAGGTTAAATACACCTGTCTCTGGGAGGTCCCACAGTTGGTTAGTACATTTCCTAACAAAGACTACATCATGAAGACGAAGGAACATTCAAAGCAAATCCGGAATAAGGTTCTTCAAAAGCACCAAGCAGGGATAGGATATAAGAACATTTCCAAGGCACTGAATATCCCCCAGAGCACAGTAAAGTCCATCATTAAGAAATGGAGAGAATATGGTTCACAAAATTGGCCTTTATGGGAGGGTGGCAAAAAGAAAGCCATTGTTGAAAAAAACTCACATCAAATCTTAGCTAGAGTTTGCCATAAGGCATGTGGAAGACCCTGAGACTAAGTGGAGTGGCCTCAACGCTAAGCTCTATGCTAAGCTCTATGTTTGGCGCAAGCCTAACACCGCACATCATCCTGAGAACACTGTCCCTACTGTGAAGCATGGTGGCAGCATTATGCTATGGGGATGCTTCTCCGTGTCAGAGCCTAGAAAGCTTGTGAAGATAGAGAACAAAATGGATGCAGCAAAGTACAGAGAAATCCTGGAGGAAAACCTGCTGAAGTCTGCAAGAGACCTGGGACTTGGAAGAAGATTCATCTTCCAGCAGGACAATGATCCCAAACATACAGCCAAAGCCACACTGGAGTGGCTTAAAAACAAAAAGGTCAATTTCCTGGAGTGTCCCAGTCAAAGCCCGGACCTCAATCCAATTGAGAATATGTGGAAAGAGTTGAAAATTGCTGTTCACCAAAGGTCCCCATCCAACTTGACAGAGCTTGAGCAATTTTGTAAAGAAGAATGGTCAAAAATTGCAATGTCCAGATGTGCAAAGATGGTAGAGACTTATCCAAATAGACTGTAATTGTCTGTAATTGCTGTCAAAGGTGCCTCTACCAAATCTTGACTCACGGGTGTGAATACTTATGCAATCAATTATTTTCTGTTTTGTATTTGTAATTAATTTAGAACAATTTGTAGATTTTATTTTTCACTTTGACATTATGGACTTTTTTTTGTATTGATCAGTGGCAAAAACTCCTAATTAAATCAATTTTGATTCCATGTTGTAACACAATAAAATGTGGAAAAGTCCAAGGGGGGTTAATACTTTTGAGAGCCACTGTACTATTTTAAAAGATATTCTGCCTCCATATTCTTTCCAGGTTAAATCAGGTCTTGATAATCACTATCCACTGTCACAGGATATTTTCCCCTGGAAGCGTACAATGTATCCATAGCAACAGAAAGTAAGAGCTTTAGAGCAATGCCCTTCAGTGAAAGTGTTTATTCTGAAGCTAAATGTATAGCAGCAATATTACCAGAAAAGCTCCTGAGTGTTGTGTAGGGTTTTCCAAAGACAAATATACACTATTCTGTGATAAAACTGTTTGAGTGAGTTTGTTTATATGGTATGTGTGGTGGTGCAGTTTGACAATCTATGCATTTGTCTGCATTTTTGTATATGTAATTTCAAATCTGACAGTAAATGTTTATATATATAAATGTTTATGTTAAAACATGTGTTTATCATTTCCGTTTTCCAATTTGTGAAATCTCTCTGGCATGTTTCATGGTGCCTGAAGCTATTAAAGCATATCCTGCTAATTCATTATTGCTTTATTACCTTTGTCAAGAGACATTTTGATTTAACCAACAGTGATGGCATATAGTCTCTAAATACATTCATGTAACATGCTGAGACAAAGTATAATGAGACAGACTATAATATTCAGCAACAAGGAAATTTAAGGTAGTTACTTTATTAACATTCTGTATCGAATACCTTATTCCACTGTGCTGCACACTTGTTCCAGTCTAAGAGTGTAGATGACCTTCCTTAATAATTCATGCTATGACCAAATCAAAGGGTTACACCTGGAACTAATGGTAAGTATGTACACCAACGCCATCTAGTGGACATTTAATATGTAACAGCTCACTAAAGTGAATGATGTAGAAATTGTATATATTACTGTTCAATCTGAATTACCATTGGGTAGTTTTCCAAGAAAATTGCTCGAGTTTTATCTTCTAGCAGTTCAAGTGGGCCTATTATGTTTGTATATATTTTTTATGTGATAAAGAAATTGCTGCTTTTATATTTTTTGTGTAATCAGTGCAATACATTTTAAAAAAGAAAAAAATTAGGACTAATCAAGGTATGCTTCCGTGGTGCTCTAGCATTGAGGAGGAAATTCATAGTGCTGATTTACAATAGTACACACATTATTATATGAAATCTCTACAGAGTGTGTGCCATATTCCAGAGAGACAAAATGTCCTGGGGCACTGTTCAGAAATGAACCACTGAAATTAAACATATGTTTCAGCAATTTTAGTAGCCAGAGCAGCTGTTCTCTGTCTGACCTTCTGCATTCTAATATAATAAACCATTGTACAGTACAAGCAGGAAGCACACAGTTTTTATGAATATTACATTCTCACTTGAGAGGCACACAAATTTCAGCTTTAATTTTCTCACTTTTTGTATTCGTAAATACCTCTGCAGATCAGAGCTCATTAAATTTATGGGGATAAAAATGACATGCAGTATATAATTGATCTAAATTTTTAAGTTAGTAATCTAAAAGTTCCTTAACAGCTATTTATCCTAGTGATGTTTTGAGGAGGTTTGAGGTCTTCTGCTTTTTTATTTATTAATTGTTGCTTTTTTGTAAATTTATACGAAAAAATAATTTAAATCCCCAAACCAGCTATTGAACCTTCATCAGAAATTGTGCTGTGTTATATATTGAAGTGTTTTTGTCAGTTTATGGTATTGTGTTTTATTTGGTAGTTAATTGCTGCTTCCCTTCAGCTTTGTGCTGAATGAAGGAGTCGTGTTTTTTTCACCCATATGCACCTCACTTTGGTATTTGTTTTGATTCTATGAAGGTGATGTGTTGCTCAGAGCTCCAGAGGTCACAGGGTGTGTGATTCAATCACTATTGCAAACGTGATGACCACAAGGTTTACTTTTTCAGTGTTGCATAACTAAGTACTTCTCTCGTTTAAGAGCACAGGACAGCCTGTTAGCAGCATGGTAACATATCATATGCTGACATGAGCTTAACTTCTGATGTGCAGTGGTCTGAGGCCTTCGTAAAGGCAAATGTCGCTGCATTGCAATTATGTCATTGTATATGTTTTTTGGGATAAGTATTAAGGCAATAAGGCAGCAAAATGTCTGTCTAGAAACAATCTACTCAACAGCTATAATTAATGTTTCCAGAGTTAATTGTTTGTCTTACCTAAAGATTTTGTATACAATAGAAAAAAGGCTCGCCAGATGTTAGTCAAAGGGTAAATGAACTGGAAGGAAAAGGTACAGACAACATCTATATGCATGTTCCCTGTGTTCATAAAAACATAAAAAAGCATGTTTCATCTTTTAAAGGCATAAAGTCAGTCATTAGATGAATGTACAGTTTAGGGTCTGAGTTAGCTTTTGTGACCGTAAGCCATTTGTATTCAAAGAATACCCCAATGAAATTACTCTCGCTTGCACAAATAGCATAAACATAGCAACGCTGTGTGTAAGTAACCTTATCATGGCGTCGAAACGGTGACAATTATAGAAATGTTTTTAAAACAGAAAATAAGGCACACAGCTTTACGAAACACGCAGTTTCTGTTAGATACAGTAAGCCCCTATCTCCGTTGTTTAATCAGAGGCAGGGGGTGAACAGAGGATTAATAAGGTTGGTCAGTGAATATTTATTTAACCCTATACAGTGCACAGTGAGTACACCCGGTAACTAGCTTGGGATCCAAACGAAGGAACAATCAAAACAAACAATAAGCTGCAGGACTAAGCTATAGTATGAAGTCACCTTGTATATAGGCATTAGCTAAATGTATTAATAATATTACGAAAAGCCCTGTTTTTATTCTTCATATGACGCAATGAATAAAATAAAAACTTTTGTTTTGATAGCACGCGCTGCGTGACAGTTATACATAAACAAATAATGTAGTCAAAATGACTATGCAACAGTTTTTTTTTTTTTTTCACACGGTAGTAAATGTAGCTTTTATTAAAGAAATCAAAGTAGTAATAGCATTCAGATAGCCTACTGCAAACGTGTTGGTAGAGTGGGGTCTGTCATTAAAAGTACACATGCTTAAAATAAAATAGACACTTTGTCTTGCTGAAATAAACATATTAAAACCTACTCATATTTTTAAGTATGAACATTTTAGAATGTAGAAACAAATGCCTTTACAGTTCCTGTAGTACAAGTGTTATTGTTTTAGCCCTGGGTAGACAAGTACAGTACCTATTCTACCAGTGACGGTATGTTGTCTGTGTCATTAGGGTTGCATTGGAAACTGAAAAGGGAAGGAAAGCTATGGAATAATCAGTTGTTTAGTTGTATTAGTAGGTTATTAACATTTGAAATTGTTCACACTTTTTGTATTGTATAGGCCTACTGTAAAATACGTGGCTTATGTATACATAGTACCTCTCATGTACCAGTTCTCTGCACGTGGAAACCACATTTTCACAAAATTTCACTAGTAATCTTCAAAAACAGCAGGAGTACTTAACGCATAGCTAATTTACATATCAATTCCCACCTTTCCCATTCATTTGTATGATGGGAGAAAAGCCTGGTTTACTCGAGTAAAATAAATTGAGCGAACGGAAATCTAAAAAAGCATTTTACGAGAGATATTTTTCTCGAGTTAAAAAAAAAATGGAATGGAAACTCCATGAATGATATCATACAGTAAAGCACATGTGTTAGACCCTCAAGGAAGATTTGTGTTGTAATCCTATTCATGTGTAACAAAATATGCTGTAATTAATTCACTACAGACTCAACTGAGCTTTTTAGCTGGAGGGAAACATTTAGAAAAATGGTTACATCATGTAAAAAATGGATCAAATGATTTATAAATAACACTTTATAGTAAAACCGGGTTTACTCTTACAAAATATAAACACAACCTGGGGTTTATAGAAAGAGTCAAAAATTCCTATTGGATTAGCAGAAGTTTCACAGTGATTTGCACTTCATATGATCATTTGCAAATCCTTTGCTGGCCGTTTATGTAGTGTGGACACAAAAAGTCTGTTAAGGCTTTATGATAGAACATTGACAGGTGAAATGGTAGCCGTATTAGTCCAAAGATTATAGACATTATTGTTTAGTTATTGGACCAATAAACAATAAATAATCACAAGCTTTCAAGACCTCAAAGGTCTCATCTTCAAGTGAAAGTAAGAAAGAGAGACTGATGTTTACATTCAAAGGTGGCATCAGAACTAAAAAGAACCCATTTTGAATCACTACAATTCTAATGCAAGGGAAAAAGCTGTGCTGGAAAACAAAAAAAACATGAGGGTGGCCATATAATAAACAATGACAATAACAAAGACAAAATAAATAAATAAATATATAATGAGAATAAAATATACACATTGTAACAGTAAATACTAATATAGAAATAATAGTGAAAACGATACAATAAAGGAATAATAAAAAAACTAATAATAAAAACAATTTAATATGCGTGTGTGTGTGTTATATAATATATCTCTCTCTCTCTGACTTATGTATATATATATATATATATATATATATATATATATATATAGAGAGAGAGAGAGAGAGAGAGAGAGAGAGAGAGAGAGAGAGAGAGAGAGAGAGAGAGAGAGAGAGAGAGAGAGAGAGAGAGAGAGAGAGAGAGAGAGAGAGAGAGAGAGAGAATAATAGATGGGCTTCAGAGAGTTACAAGAAAATAATTCCATCTCAAGTTTCTGTGACATCATAAATTACGAGAGCGAAGGTCCAGTAATTTATAAACTGTCACAGAAACCCGAGATGGGATTGTTTTCCTGTAACTCACTGAAGAGGCCCATCTATTATTTTTTATAATAAATAGATCCCCCTGTGATGCTAATATTAAAGAAGACGAGGTTCAGCAGTACAGTTGTTTTTTTTAAACGTAGTGTTTCAGTGCTGTACAGACTTTCTATGTCGTTATCTGTTAGTGCTTCAACTTTATTTGGAGGATTGCCTTTACCTTGTTTTAATGTCCTGTTACTCTTCAGTTTCTCTGAGTTACGAATGTACCAGCTTTACATAATTATTTTTGTTTTTAACATATTTTAATTTTGTTGAAAATTTATTAAAATTTTTGTACTGTGGGTGTAGTCGAGTGATTGAAAACAAGTCAAATTGTGTTTGAATTGAAAGTAATGGTCTCGAGGAGTCGAATGGGTCAAAGTTCAAGTATATTTTCCTCTAGAGGAATTATCACTTTTTGCCACCACTACTGTGGTATTATGCCTTTTTTTTTAAATGGCTAGGGGTTTAAATGGCGTTTCGTATCCAAATATAGCCATAAATCTTCATATATACACATGTGTATTTTATATATATAATATTATATATCTATATATATATTATATATATAATATATATATATAGAATTAAATCAAATAGTTTATTTATTATTTTTGTATTTTTTATTGTATTTCTCTATTTATCTATTTCACTATTATTTATTTCCCTATATTAGTATTTACTGTTACAATGTGTATATATTATTCTCATTACATATTTATTTATTTATTTTGTCTTTGTTATTGTCATTGTTTATTATGTAGCCACTCTCATGTTTTTTTTTTTTTTTTCCAGCACAGCTTTTTCCCTTGCATTAGAATTGTAGTGATTAAAATTGGGTTATTTTTGTAAAAGTCCTGATGCCACCTTTGAAACATCAATCTCTCTTTCCTACATTGACCTAAAGAAGAAGAGACATTTGAGGTCATGAAAGCTTGTGATTAATTATTGTTTAGTTAGTCCAATAAAAGGTATCGCATCTCCTTCTCTTTGCCTATGATAGATAATTAAAATGTAGCTTTTTTCTACTTGTAAAACCCAGTCTTGCCACATAAAACACTGTGCCAAATCCCATTTAAGTGATGATACATCTGGGAAATCACGGTCCTGCAAAACAGTAACTCTTCTTTCAATTATCGGGCAGGGTTCCTGCAAATGGAATAAAACAGACCTTGTCTATTAGCGGCACTTAAAATCCCCAAACCTGCAAACTGTGGAAAGGGTTACTCCAGAGGGGCCTGCAGCAGTAAAGTGTTAAAGATCAAAGAAGAGCAAGCCAGCGCATGCTTCTCCAGCTCATGAGGGATGGGACGCTGGTTACTCAACATTTCCCAGCCACAGCACACATTTCTTCATGTAGACTAAACCCTCCAAAGGCAGCCGAGCCAAGCATCTGGCTGCACGATCGCCCTCATTCCAAAAACTGGGTGGTGTGCTTTCTTTTTGAACGATTTAAAATATTTTTTTTCTTGTTTTGTTTTGTTTTAAGCAAATGGTATCTCATAAAACAGACATTATACCACCAATTCCATCACTGACAGGTTTGTAAAAATGAACAAATAATCAATGCAAAGTCTTCTAAAAACAGTTTTTTTTTTTTTTTAGGATTGCTGTTTTAGAAACTTCACCGCATACTTTCCACATGTATGCTCGAACCAAATTGTTCAGCTGGATGGGACAGAGCTATAGTGACTAAGAATCTACAAAAAAAAAAAAAACTATCTGGTTATTCAATGATATTTATTTGCCCTTAAAGTGGTTGTAGCTAACGAAATAATTCCATTAATCTTACCCATCACTTGTAGGTCTAAATTGTTGAATTTTGAAAACAAGCACATGTCAAGGCATGCATGCATTTTCATTTGAAAGACATTACAGTCTACCTCATTTGTGAATGTGTTATGATTCTTAACAGATTTTTTTTTTTTGATAAATTTATATTACACTCCCAGCAACAGACATTGGCTTCTCAAATAGAGATAATCATTTGTGGCAGCCTGTATATGTATTTTAAATTCTGAGGAAGAAACTTGGTATGGTTTTAATTTAAAAAAGGCCATCTTTAGACAACAGTCTTTTTGATGCTGTGAAAGATGGTACTGTACTGAGGATTCCTTTGATAGAACAGACATACAGACATATTTAGATGGGCAGCCAGCTTAAAGAGCCAGTTTCCGCTATGCGTCTCTCCAATCTAAATACTTAAAACCGAAGCTAAACAAACTATGCAAAGAAGGAATCATGTCTGGATTTTCCTATCCGTTGCTCTTGAATAGTTTCCTTTGACTGAATAACCCAGATGGCAAATGCTTCAGTTAAACATTCAGGTCTGAGTTTGGGCATCTGGCCACCCCTGAAATCCTGATCGTTTACAGAGAGATGATGGGGGAGTTGGCACTTAGATCAGCCTCGTCTCTGTGCTTTCCTGGTGCATGTCCCAGCTCTGTAATTTTTAGTTTCAGGCACTTCAACGAGCCAATCTCCTGACAGGTTTACTCACTTCTTCTCTGAGGCACATATGATATCTGTTACACAGTAGACTTCGTCTGTCAGGAATTCCACGTCACCTGTCATCTAAGCAGCAAGGCCTTTGCCTTGGCTGGAAATGATTGCATTAATAGATAACCAGAACAGTACTGAATATGCCATAATGAGGTCTTCGTGAAAATACCCAAAGCAAAGATACATAGTGTTTGGACAAAAGTGCAGCGTCAAGAATCTTGTTATTGCATTTTGGTACACTACACTATTTGTATAACACAATGGAGATGGATGTGTTCCAGTATCATGCTGAAATATAATCTCTTGCATTTTGAGAAGTTGAAATAACCTCATGTATTAATTCCCAACTGCAGAGTAAACATTAAATGGTATTTCTGTTCAATCATTATAGTGAAACTGTCTTACCTTTTACTATCTTACCTCTTTTTTTAAATGCCTGTTGTTTTGTATAATTCTCTGTTGCTGTTTTTTCTGTGCTCACTATTTATCAAGCTTAACTACTAATGCCTTTTTTAAACAACGGTGGTGGAATCATCAAGTTGAATTTCTGAAGTGATGTGGGTGTGCATCTGTAATTTCTGCCCCCTGTGCTACTGTGGCAGCCATGAGTTAAGCAATGGAAAATCTATATACCAAATGACAGTAACACCAACTAGGAGTGATTTAATGCAATAGAACACAATGAAAGAATTGTTCAAGTAACCTTAAAATTCAGAGACTTCTTCAAACATTTAGCAAAGAATTTAACCATTTTTCTAGTATTTTTATAGGTCCTATGTTTGCATATAATATAGATGAACCTCAAAAATCGATCATTAAATATACCTCACTTTTTAACAGTGTCTGTTCACTGTAATAAATAATCTAAGCTATTTAAACCACCAATTATAACCATCGCACACTTTTAACCAGTTGTACAGCTGGCACATTGAGTGCATGTTCCCAGTACTAGTAGCTCATAGTAACTAATAGTTATATAGTAATCCGTCTGTAGGCAGGTAATTAATTTGAGTGTCTGACAGCAAAACAGTACACAGTATTGATTGATCCACCAGTCATGTCCTAGACAAGATGATATATCCAAGATATTGGCAACTGCTAAATATTTTCCATTGCAGCAATATGCATTCATAATTGCATTCGCAACAGATTATACATTCCCAATATATTGTCCATATTTGGCTTCTATCATATTTGTTTTTGTATTCATTAGATATGTTTTTATGGATTATAAACAGGCTTTTGGGGAGTTCATTTTGAACATGCCCTAAAATTATGTAAAAACCGTTAAAGAGTTTGCATCATTATTCTTTATCATACTGAGAGATTCAATTTGAACACTATAATACAGGAGAATTGATAGGGTAAGAAAGGACTTGGAAAGATTATAGTTTTATGTCTCATTTCCAGAGATGAAAGATGTCCAACAATGGCCAGTGTGTGCGGTTCCCATCATCATTTTTTTCCTGCTGTAGCTCAAATGCAAATCTGTTGAACTGAACTGGAATTGGGAAGAAGCTAGGCATGGCTAAAGTGGAGTGTTCCCTTGTTTGCTTGGATTGCATTCTGTTACAGATTGGGGACACGTGTGCTGGCAGAGGAGCTATCCTTTCAGCACCACTCCTTCAGACGTACAAATAGAGGATCAAAGAGAGCAGGCTTTTAAATATCTGCTTAGTGTGCACAGTTGACAGGCCTGCATAGAACCACATCAAACTCAAATAAATCTTACAGCTACAGTGTCCCATTGCATGCCATAATCAGTTTTGGACTAAAATGTGATTCCTTAGTGAATGTTTCCTACAAGTCTACCAAATACACTAATCTTCTGTGCAAATTACATTATCAATAACTGGATGTTGTTGTCCATACAGCTTGTTTAGTTTCTCTAAGAAGTTTCAGCAGAAGGCACACAAGGGTCTTCTCTTCTTGAAGCCCTTTGGCCTATTTGTCAGTTAAAAATGCATTCTCCTTCCACTACACACGACAGTGGGATGGCAGCAGGGATATGGAGCTCCTATGTAGTGTACCTATAGTAAAAATGCATTCTCCTTCCACTATACACAGCAGTGGCATGGCAGCAGGGAGATGCAGCCCCTATATAGAGTACCTGTACTACAGAATACACATCAGAATTCCATGTGCATAGCAAAGTATCTCTGGAAGCAGAAGCGTCTTTTAGGAATTTGACCAGGTTATATGTGAAGCAGATTTGACCCTGAATTTATGTTGTTTCTTAAGGGCAGGACCTTGTAGTATCACCCACAGGTGCTGCTGGATGGAGAGTCTCCCAGGTTATCTCTGGAAATGTCATTTGTAGCTGTCAATAATCAAAGGACTTCAATTGGACCCGCTGTGGCGTGCAGGAGCCAAAACTGTCAGCTTAGGGCCCAGAAAGATACAATACATCTTGAGTTGCAGAACACAACTACTGTTTTATCACTGCCAGCTTTGACTCAGACGTGGCCTGGTTTGTTTTGAGACTCAGGATTCCCAGCTTTGTGTTTTGAAACTCTGGAAACAGTTTCAGTGCAGCTGACTATAAATGGTCTCCAAGCCAATAAAAAAAAAAGAGTTTTCAATTTTGAATCTTTTTTTTTTTTGGCTATACAGGCTTATGACAAATTAAAGCCAGCCAGTTAGTCAACAGCCATGGGGATATACTGTACTCAAGGTTGGATGCAAAGTTTGTTTTAAATGAATTTCTTCTACCACATTAGTTTTTTCTTATGCGGCTTGCAGTATTTTGTTTTTTTGGTATTTTGTTTTAGGGGTTGGTGGTAAATGTTGTTTGATGGATAAATGAAATGGTTTGGTTAGTGGTGTTTCCAGGGAGAAGAAGGAGGGGAATAAGTTTGGGTCACCATTTTCCACAATTCAAAGTGACTAGCATTGAACCAATGACAAAGCCCTGTTCTGCTGTCAGACCAGTCAGTGACAACTAGATAACTGAAACAGGCCTGATGCCGTATCTTAACTTTAAAGTGGAGTTAGGGGTGGGAGCTGGAGCTGCTTTCCTCCTATTTTTCTCCTGCCTATCAAAACTATCTGCCTATTTAAGCCACATCATAATTTATGTTCCTTCTCTTGTGTTTGCTTTTTTTCCTCCTCTTCCCTCTTCCTCTATATTTCAATTGTCACATTGCCTCTGCGTCGGTCTCCTCTATGGGGGATAGTGAGTCTCACTTCCCCAGCCTCAAGTCAGCCGCAGCTGTTCATGCCTTCATTCAAAGGGGGGTCCTCACCGCAACGAGTCAGAGGGGACTACCAGCCACACTGTTCTTTCGCAGCTCATGCACTTTTTCTTGTCTCACCCAGAGACTGTATTGTTTCTCTCTCACTGTACCAGTAAGAGCTGTAGTCATCTATAATCCTTAAATACTAAAAACCAAATACTAACAAACTATATCTTTCAGATACCCCTGCTGGTGCACTCCAGTGCCTGGCCTTGGAAGACTCGCCTCACCTCTTTGAGGACGGCTCCTAGAGACAGGAATTCTCTTTCTTTCCAACTTTCCAGATTATGAAGCTTTCCATCCTCTAGGGGCATGGCCCAGTCCACGAGGCCGTGCTTCCAAGGATTCTCTGCAGTGTCAGAGGGTTTCTATGTTTTCAGGGGGTCCCGGGGGCCCATGGGGCCGACCTCCACAAGGTTCTTGCGGTATAAAGTCTGGACCCCGTCCTTTGCCCTGGCCTGCAAGCCATCATCCTTCCCTCGAGTCTAAGCCTCTAAATACTAACCCATATTCTTCACACAGCCCTGGCTCCTGCCTATGAAACAATACCTGAGCAAGTGAGTAGCCATGGACCCTATTTAAGGACTGTTTAAAAGGCATTATGTTAGATAAAACAGTGCTTTGAAAAATGAAAATAAACTAACATACCCCGTAGAATAGGTGAAAAAGGTTTAGTGAACTGATTATAGATTTAATCAAAATGGGCTTTTAAAATGTGACTGAATATTACAGTAAATGTTGCCATGGAGACAGAAGCTGGATGCATTATAAAATAGGACCATAACAACATTTGTAGCTGTGTAGGACATACGTGGGAGTAGTGAAATGTACAGTATTGTTTTGTACGTCACTTCGGAAACTTAATGTGCCACACGCAGATCACTGATCTCTGGATCTCAGTGGAGAAGTGTGCACATAAGGCAGTTAGACGGATGCTGAATATGTTCTTGTAAAATTGGAAATGTTCTCTCCACGGTCTTGGTGATGAATAGCTCTTATTCTAACAGTTTCTCACGGCCCTCCTTCTTACACAATTGGAAACAGCTGGTATATCTAATGGCAACTCTTTTTGTGGTACTTCTCAAAAATGTACCAAACCCATTAAAAAGAAAAACGACTTTTTCTTACTACACCCTAGTTTGTGAAGTTTTGTAAGTCTGCAATTTGGGTCAGTGGGTAATTCTATATCAAGTAAAATGAGGTTCCGATTCTCACTGTGCAGGGAGAGAACAGACCTCACTCAGCACAGAACAAGGGAGGCACTTGTACTCATTGTACAGGGAACAGTCTTCAAGTAACTATAGACATGCTTACTAACCTCACCTACAGATTATAGACAAGTATACCGATATCAATGACACTTAGGAAATGGTTTGCAATAGGTTAAATGCTGCTTTGATAATTAAAATGAGGGTTGACTTAAACATTGCTATTCTATTACCATACAGTTTGTAAACCAAAGTTCGGTTTGAGCCAACTAATACCCCTGACCCACAAAACTAAACATCTTATTAACTTAATTCAAATCTATGATTAGAGATACATGCTTTTTAACATGTCATATTAAAATATTTTTCCAGTGTACTGTTCTTTTCACACTGTTTTTTTTTTTTTTTTTTTTAATATAATAAGGAAATTATTGCAATTCATAAAATAATTAAAAATATGTAAAATAAATCCTTATTATTTCTCGATTTTATTTAGCCGTGGTCAAGTTCTATTTTTAAAAAAAAAACGACAGCTTTTCTCCAATGATAAATAGAAAAAACATGTTGCTTTGACATGTGTCACTTTGAAAACTGGAAAATGAGACAGATGCACGAAAGGTAAAATGGATGTTATTATCTAATTAGCTAATACACCCAGTACTACATACTGTATTGTTAAATAGCAATACATCAAGAAGAATAGCTCACAGAACATGTTGGGGTTTAATAAACAATGACTATGAGTGAATCAGTGATACAAAAAACAAGCAGTCTTATGCATGCTACAAACCATGGAAATTCAAACTGTTTATTATATGTAGGTTATTAGATATATGTATTTATTAGTTTTAAAAGAAACAGTATGGTTGCTGAATCTTCTGAGTAGACAAATGAATAAAACAATCAGACTTAGTTTCCATTAGTTCCATTTTTGTACCCAACAGGGTTTATGATGTCAAGGCCAAAGTAAAAAACAAGGTCTTGCCTTTAAGAAATTTGGCTTCGCAGTCAACTCCAGCTCATTAAAGGCAGGACGAGTTTTTCAAATTGTGCTTTTACGTTTGTAACGTGAAGTGAACCGAATTATCGGTGAGGCGCACACAATGACAACTCAGCAACATTTCCAGGCAAAAGGTCAGGGGTTCATTTATACTAATTCACTTCACATTGTGTGAAACCAGGATGTATATAAAAATATATATATAAAAAATCCTGATGCTTCCAATTAAAAACCAAGACTTAGTTAATACAAACCAGCTTTTCACAATAAAACGGTACTGCTGTCTATTTCCATTAATTATTTCCTTTTTACCATTAAGTTTATTTGTCCGGTTTAGTTTTACTCAGTTGCTTTGATTTTAGTTTTTTCATTATGTAAAATCTTTTGTAAGTGTAATGGTGATTTATAAACAATATCTAAACAGCTCAAACTTTGATATAATGCTGACTGCTTGATTTTTTTTTTTAATATGCATTGTTTCATTGTACCACATCTGTTTCTGATAAAGCCCTTGTCATAACCTCCTAAATTTCAGACTCATTCTCATAATCGTCAGTCCAGTTTTGAACAAATTCCATATGAGATTCTGCCATTTTAAAAACATAGCAAAGTAAAGGCAAATCATTATAAAGACTAGTGAAAACACTGTAAAGCATTATAAAGCCCAGAGAGGTATAGTAAATCATATTGAAAAAAATACATAGGCTAACCAAGAGATAGGAAAACTGCTAGATTACCCTGGTAAACTTTTAGAAGGCTGAGTTGACAAGTAGTTTTAAATTCTGCCACATTTAGCATTTTCTGTTTTGTTTATTTTCTGACTATTTAGTTAATAATCTGGGACAGTGCCTTTACTAATCAATCCCAGTGATTCCTTTATTGTGTGTCTCACTGGTTAGTGTCTGTATAAAGGTGTCTGCTAAATAATAATAATAATAATAATAATAATAATAATAATAATAATAATAATAATAATAATAATAATGTGAGCTGTTTTCCGGGCAGACAAATCAACATCTTAGTTATCGGTTGGGGACATATTTAAATATCAGCAGAGCTGTGGATCAGAATAGCAGAAGATAGGGAAGACCAGAGGAGAAAGAAGGTAGGGGTAGGTCAGAGGAGGGAGAATGTAGGGAGAGATCAGAGGAGGGAGAAGGTAAGGGAGAACAGAGGAGGGAGAAGGTAGGGGGAGATCAGAGGAGGGAAAAGATAGGGAGAGATCAGAGGAGGGAGAAGGTAAGGGAGAACAGAGGGAGAAGGTAGGGGGAGGTCAGAGGAGGGAGAAGGTCAGGGGAGATCAAAGGAGGGAGAAGGTCAGGGGAGATCAAATGAGAGAGAAGGTAGGGGGAGATCAAAGGAATGAGAAAGGAGGAGAAGGTCAGAGGAGGGAGAAGGTCAGGGGAGATCAGAGGAGAGAGAAGGTCAGGGGAGATCAAAGGAGAAAGAAGGTAGGGGGAGATCAAAGGAGAAAGAAGGTAGGGGGAGATCAGAGGAGAGAGAAGGTAGGGGGAGGTCAGAGGAGGGAGAAGGTCGGGGGAGATGAAAGAAGAGAGAAGGTAGGGGGAGGTCAGAGGAGGGAGAAGGTAGGGGGAGATCAAAGGAATGAGAAAGGAGGGGGAGGTCAGAGGAGGGAGAAGGTCGGGGGAGATCAGAGGAGAGAGAAGGTCAGGGGAGATCAAAGGAGGGAGTTGTGGCAGTATCCACTGTACACATCAAAACACTTCTGCAAATCAAAACACTTCTGCTCCTCGTTGCTTTCCGAAGAGGTCAGTAAGATGATATGGCAGAACAAATGGGATTTTACTGCAGATTATTCCTACCCTCTAGGAGTATCACCAAACAGCCATCTATTCATGTCTTCCAGATCCAGAAATTTCAATAATAAATAACTCATGGGGGACCCTGCTATGAGTGAGCTCATGGTGATCCAGCATATCAAGTTTTTGTTTACCCTTTCTTTGTTAGCAGTGTCCTGGATTTCAATTTCCTCCTTTGTTCAGTTTCAATACATTGGGACCTGGTTACTGACATATTGCAAATCGGAAACTGTTCAAATGGTCACTTCCCCAACCAGACTCCAAACCCTAATTTCTAGGTCACACTTCCACCTTCAGGAAATGTTGATAAGATATGTTAATATTAAAGTACTGTAACCTAATGGTGACAAGGCTGGTCAAAATACACACTGTACAAAAATAAACTCTAACTTCCAAAGGAGGGGATATTTGTGTCTTTATTGTTCTGAGCCCTACAGTGGCCCAAAGTGGGCATCACCATCTTCACTTTCTGCTGTTGCTGCTCCCCCCAGCACAACTTGGTTGGAGCAATCCATTCATTATTCTGAGTAGCTTCTGTTATTTATGATTACTAGTTTGCAGGGACTTCATATGCCCACATACCATCTGGCATATTTCTATAGAAGCCAGCCAGGAAAATAAGCATCCAACTGGGAACCAGCTAAAGCCGAACTGCTCTGTAGCTTTGACTGTAAATCCTGGGTATACCTCCCTGACACTTTATAACCTGTTATAAAATCAGTACTGCTACTGTTAAGTGCCAGTGACATTTCTACTGTTTCCAATTTAGTTCCAAATCCTGCTACATGCTTACAAAGCTCTCCACTGCCTTAGGGCCTTCCTGTCTGAGCCATAGAATACTCCTCGTCCTCAGTCAAACTCTGATCGTATAGTCGAGCTCAGAATCCAGACTAAACATTTAGGGCAGTGAGTGGGAGAGAGGTGGTAAATCATACTAAAGTGTCTGGTTGAGCCCCCAGTGGATTTCTGTTCACCTCTGTTGTTGTTTTTTGTTTGTGTTAAGTTTCCCTACTGCTGTTGTTCTACAGTAGGGAAGTACCAATCCCTGCTCTAAAATAATAATTTAAAAAACCCAGATTCAAGTTTAATGATTCAGTAATACAGTCTATTTGTCAGGGCTCAGTTCTGAACAGGTCTCCACCCGAGCAGAGTCACACAGGTGTGTTTACTCAAGCCTTTTATACCGACCTTCTCCCAGTAAATTGCACACAGCTGTCTCAGGTTGTCCGATTACTTTAACTATCAGCTCTTTACTTGTTTGTTGAGGCATTCTGGGAAATTAAGTCTTTTCACAGATGTTTAAATGGTAGGACTACATTTTTATTCCAACCATTAAATCACAGTGTTTAAGCCATGTGGTCCAAACTTTGGGTTACGCAAGCCCAACATACTTCCCCGCTATAACTTTTCACATACTTTAACACACTTTATGTTCTACTGTAGACTTTCAAATTCCTAATGCTTGCATCCTAACATGTGTTATTGTCGTTTTGTTTTCTCTAGAGGGCTTTTTGCTAGCCACTACACAGAAACACACTACCTGGATGATGGAACCGCTGTCACTGTCACTCGCAATTCCACAGTAAGTGCCACTGCAAGAACAAAGTAATAAATGCATGGTGAAAAACAATTTTTTTTTTGGCCTGGGGCAAATGGGTATGCCAGGAGAGGGACAAGTCTTGACATGCAGCCTTGTATAGCATTTCTTTTATTCTTGTTTCTCTGCCAGACCCACTGAGACTAAAACAACCATTCCAAACGATTGACGAGCATTGAGAGAAGAGAGTTCTAGCCACAAAGGAGAAGGGCTTTAACAAGCTGTGTTGGCTCCAAAGTAATTATGTACATGATTGCAATCACTTGTAGTCATTTTCAAACCCTCCCTAGTTTCTGCACATAATCTGCCAACGTTATTATGGCAGTTATACAGCTGTTTGATAGTAGTTGTAATAGTGAGTCTTATAAGAGCACTGAGATATAAATGCAAGCATGCTTATTTTCCCCAATTCTTTCAGACAGTAGGTCTGTGCCCTACTCAGACTTCTTTATAATCTAACACAGTATCACATTGTTCAAGAGTCTTTAGTCAGCTGCTAAAATGTAGATGGACAGTTACCTTTCATAGCTGCTGCATCTGTTTGAGGAACGATAGAAGGTATTACAATAAACCACCCGCCCCTGTGCACATTTCCAAATGTTTCGCTGTCCACCGGGATTCATCATTTATTCATACTCAATGTGTTTGGGTTCTCCCAGTCACCTGTCTGCTTAGCATAACAGAGGAAAACAAATTATCAGGGATTCTTGTGTGAATCTATTGAAAGTTTGATAGTGTTTGCTGTCTTCTTTGTACAGGGTTTTTTTACACATTCTCTTTGCTCTTGGGTTTCTACAGTATTGCATTGCACAAGCAGACCCATTTTTATTCCTGTTTTGCCTCTTGGGCTATAAGAGAGCTTGACGAATTAATTTATACGCTTCTGCGCTGCAAGTTGTAACGTGTTTATTTGGCTGGAAGAGTGGCAAGCAGTTTCATGGTGTGACAAAGCTTGTATCCCAACAACTAAGTTCTGGGGAATGAAAGCAAGGTATGTTAGAAGAGAGAGTCAACGGTTAAAGTCTTAAATAAACAGACTACGGAATTGTATTTTATTGTAAAATTGAATATGATTGTGGGGCACTGCCATGGGCTGCCAAATAATGCAGTCTCCAATATTTTGAGGTTTAGCTCTGTAAACATGTTTATAACACTGTGGCAGGACTAAAGCTCTTCATGTATATAGTGTGTGTGAGGGGGAATGAAGGTTGGCAGTGTTGGGGTTAAATCTATCCCTGCCAGCAATCACAGGTATGGTCATTCTTCAATTAAATGGACGGACTTTGGACCTGTGCTTTGAGTCTGGAGGGAAGGCGAATAACTAGCCTACAGGCACAGGTTCTATTATATTGTTTTGTTTAACCTTTTATTTTGGCCCTTGTGTCTGTTTTGTTTTTTTGTGTAATATGCACACTTAAACTGCAACTTTTTGTCTCTGAGTCACAAGGTGCACTATCTCACTGCTAACACCACATGTGGCAGATTAGCATCACGGCCCAGGCTGGCTACCGGCTGGAATTAGACCCAAAGACAGAAAGCTGCAGTTCAAGCGTGTATGCGCACATTATTACACAAACAAACAAGAGCAAACAAAACAGGCACAAGAGCCAAAATAAAAGGTTAAACAATCCAATCCATTCCAATCCAATCCAATCCAATCCAATCCAATCCAGTCCAGTCCAATCCAATCCGTGCCTGTAGGCTGGGCATTCACCTTCACTCCAGACTCCAAAATCACAGGTCCAAACTCCCTCCAACAAGCAAAGGATTTCTGGTTTCTTTTATACATGCAGCCACTCCCCAATTAGTACCGATTACCTAATTGGGGAATGGCCGCACCCGTGATTGCTGGCAGGGACAGGTACATTAAGGTTTTCACCCTGCCACAGACACACATTATGAATACAAATAAATGACATGTCAAATCTACCAGTTTAATTTACCTTCTACTCAAAAGCAGGCTTACAGTGTAAACCTGCAGGCCATTGGGGTAACCGTCTGAATAAATGACTTGTGGGTTAGTTGGCTTCCTTGTATTTGCAAACTCAGCACTTCAGAGAAGCTTGTCTGTGTTTCCTGTTTATAAAATCACAGCCCGACATCTTGACTAAAGCAATTTGAGATATTTGACATACTACATGATTTCAACAGATTCTTGCATAGTCCGAAGTTGAACAAATAATTTTTTTCTTTGTTTAAATATATCTAACAAGATTTGCTTAATCAAATGGAGCCAAGTTTTCATGGCTTTAATCCCAACATTGCAATTTGTTTGGGAGTGTATTTAGGGGGTTAGGTGGCACAGCTTGCTGGCTCATTAGTCTCTAGTGCCTTTCACATGTTGAGGCCTGAGTTCAAATACATCAGAGGTCAAAAAATTAATAAATTGGGTGGTCTCAACTTAGTACCTTGTTAATAGCAATGTTAAACATGACCACATGCAGAACTCTTAACACAGAATGTAATCCATCTTTATACAACAATTGGGCACTGCTCTCCCATTGTTTTATATGGCAGCCAGCTGTTCTGTTACTCTTTCAGTGGACTGCAATGATTATTTCAAAGAAAGAAAGGTAAATACAAAAATAACATGAAAAAACTGTAGTATAATAGAGACAACACTTCCATTATTACCTTGTAACATGCCACAGCTATGCCACTGTCCATTAATTACCGCATCATCTTGTCTCTGTTGTGTAGCTTCCAGTATTAACACCATGGCCTCCTGAATGTTTTAGTTGATAACGGAAAGCAAGGCTTAAATTGGCTTTCCTCCAGACTTCAAGCTCAAGCAAATATAAACTTAAAGACTCCTGACAGACTAGTCTGCAGAGAATCTGCTAACAAATACAGCCCTCTGAGTGTGCAAGCTATGTGGGGTCAAGTTTATAGATTTATAGCCAGGCAGTATTACTGATGTCATGGGAGTGCCTGGGTTATGACTGACCAGTTATAACTAAAAGAACAAAAACAAGATGCTAACTAATGGGCTTGTCAGGAGCAGGAGAAAATGTGGTCGAGGAAGGCAGGGGGCCAGGCTGTGTCAACAGTAACCTACTTTTGGAACAAATAAGTCCTGTCTGAGTTTTACACTTCGTTTGCAATGTTCATTTGTACATTTTATTAGCCTTCACTGTTGTAAATCAAGCCATGGATCATTACACATTAAACAGGAAAAGCACAGCATACAGGCACCAACTGACACTTGTGACTTCCATTTTACTTTCCACTTCATTGTACTATAGTCGGTATGGAACAATATTTTGCATGGCAAACCATGAATATGTATTTTTATGATATTAACAACAGTAAAATCCAAAATTGTGTAACTATAGAACTGGCCACTCAAACCAACAAACATTGTCATTGTGCTTTATTTCCAGATTAATACATTAATACATGATATTCTTTACATAGCAGAGATTTGTTATGCAACATGTGTCCATAAAAGCACTAAACTTAACATTTTCCCTCTCAGTATATGTACCTTATATATTTTATGTGATGGAACCCTTTTTCAACGAGTCCATTTGGAAATGATTGGCTGACCAAATCCTTTGGTATCCTTAAAAACTCTTCTGTGAGACACAAACTTTCTTATTTAGTTTTCTTCCAAGAACAGATCAGATTTTTCAAGTTATCTTTGTTTTGCTGCTATAGAGGCTTGTGGTCATTCCTAGACCTGTACACAGGTCTGTATTGTTGAAAGAGATCCCAGAAGACCACTGCTGCCTGGTCTGTGTCCGAGTTGCCTGAATGCATGTAGCGAGCAAGCTGTAATGACCGACACAGTGTGCAGGGATTTAGGCAGGATGGATTTTTACCAGGTATTAAGGATGTGGCCCCTTCGTTTATTAGGAACATCCTTCCAAAACATACAAGATGATTGGAAGTGAAATGGGGTCTGTTGAGCAGTCCTGGGAGCACAGGGATGTCAAATCTCAAATAAGACATGAGCAATGAAACTTGCTGCTGTTTCAAATCTACAATATATTGTGCTATTGGGATCTCTATATAGGCAATAATATAAACTGTTTATGTGACCTCTCAAAGCACGACATGATTATAGCGTTGGCAGCTGCCCGCATGTATTAACTGGGTCAGTAATATGCAACGGCTATTACCAATGCCCCAGTAGAAATATAACAGCACTGCATTGGCTTATCTTGCGAATATATGTGCAATCATTTAACTACAAAACTGGCCACCTAAATATACAGTATTTCTGTTGGGGTTGACTCTGAAGAGTGAAAATGAGCATTGGGCCTGACAGGCTAATTAAATAATGACAATAAAATAGAGCTTGAGTTAGTGGAATTGCAGTGTAATTATTCCTAAGAAAACCCAACGTTGTTTTTAGGCAGATAGAGGTTTTTTTTTTTGTTTTTTTTTCTGCTGAGTAGCTATTTGTACAGTGGTGTGGAATCATAACACTTCCAGTCAGATTACAATAGAAAGAGGTTAGCCCAGTCATAACATGCAGGTCCTGTTATTCCTCGGACACTTCTTATTCTGATAGGCTTCCTTTGTCTATTCATTTTAACAGATTCAGAGTTACAGAGGCAGTTAGTTAGTGAGAACTTAATTAGTCCTTTCCAGTAACTGAGCTAATACGTGGTTTGGGGCAGAATTTTTATGCAAGGATAGTTTATCATAAAGTTATGCCTGCTTGAAGATTTTTTAAGGTACCAGTGCTGCTGTAATATTAATCAGGCCATAGATATGAAAGGCACTATATATACCATGGGTGCAGTAGTATGGTAGGGCAATACCAAGAGAACACCACTATAAGAAATAGTCTGCTCCACAGTAAGTGCACAGCAGTATTCACCCGTGTGCAAAGTAAATTGTGGAGCATACCATTTTAAAGGGGTGTTCCCTTTAATTTGGCCACTCTGTGTAGACACCAGTGCAGCAAGGTTTGGTTTTGTTGATAGAAAAAGCTTTTTTTATTACAGACTCTTTTTTTTTTTCAGGTTCACTGCTACTACCATGGGAAGGTACAAGGGCACTCAGGTTCCGAAGTTAGTCTCAGTACCTGCTCTGGTCTCAGGTAAGTTGTGACCAACCTCAGGTGTGACCGAACTCAACTGAAACTCAGTCTGCTGTTCCGTACACCTTCTCGTTTACCAGTAAATGTGCAGGTGCTTGTGTGACGGTGTGAGTGACACTACAATAGTACTTAATATTATCCTCAACCAAGAACAGCAACTTGGCATGAGCAAGACTCTTTAAATCTAACTGCTACAGTGTTGCAGTTTAAATATCAGTTTTTTGCTTCTTTCAAAAAGTAAAGAAACATGGCAAAAATGTGCCTATTTTGAGTTAAGTTAATAATGGTATAATACATTCTATTTATGTGTTAGAAGAAAAATACAGTATCGCAGTACAAACTATAGTAACGTAAGACTAATATTCTATTTAATGTTTCAGTATAACTAATTAAGGTGCGTAGATATCGCTTACAGCCACACACACACTTAATTAATCAGTCTGATGTACTTTTGGAAACTATAAAACCTCCTGGGCACTGTAGGTTGAAATGATGCATGGAATGTCTTGGCTTAATCATACAACGTACAGATATTTTATGTAAATGGTTGATTTTAAAGTTTCATGCAGGCTATCATTTTTCAATTAAAATCAATTTGGAAGAACCACAATGTAGAATTCCTTTCTTACAAAATACTTTTGCAAAGCGTTCAAAATGACTAGGTTAATGGACTAAAGAATACCTTAATCCTCACAGGAGTTTTGATTAGTATTTAAACGCTCTCCTAAAAGCTTGTTCAAAAAATATTCAGATATGGAGATAGAGCAACCCTTTATGCTAGAAATATGCTGCACAGGTTGGGAGCCAAAATAACTTGTATTATAATTTTACTTGGCAATGGCCATCTCTTTGGGGGTTAACAGTTAGTTTATGTATATCTAAGTATTGTACAGGGCAGCTAACCTGTGGGTTAGGCCTCTGAGAATGAAAGATACACTGCATTAAATGTTTTAATAAGTGAAGTATTGTCTATCAACATTTTAGAGTTTTTTTTTTAACACATTTTAGCTACATGATTTAAGCCAGAAACTGCGACGATCACAGTCTTTTAGCCTTCATGGATGCAGTCAGCATTTAAGAGTAAATGTTTGTCATGTGTATTAGAAAATGTTCGATACTCGTGTGTTTTTTGTTTTTTTTTAAAAGTGCAGAGCCACCCAATATAGTCAGATTGGTGCAACCTCACACTTGAAGATATTTGTTGCTATTGTTATTTTATGAAAGTAGCTTAAAATGTAATTTGTTGGGAATGTTCTGGAAGTGTGAGAACTGTTGAACACAGAAGTGCTCCAGCTTCCATATTCACGTGACAAATGTTTTCTTTTACAGGGGCTTCATCTCACTTGAAAATAAAAACTATGTCATGGAGCCAGCCGAAGATGCCACAGATGGTACTCACTTCATTTACAGAGCGGAGAATCTCAACGGTCCTCCTGGTACTTGTGGTCATGGTTTCAACATATCAGGCATCACTTTGGACAGCACTGCCAAGTCCTTTGATGTGTTCAATATGAGGGTAAGGAGAATATAAGATTTGTGAGCGATGGTTGTCCTTTTATCTGATGATATTACAGTCTGTTCAATTGGAATCATGTTATTTTTCTAGTTTAAGCGCATGCAGAGTGTGTCTAATGGATGGTAAATTCAGAGCAACTTTGTTTCAATGACATGACTGTGTTGAGTTTTAAATTCTCTCAAACTACAAAAAAAAAGAAAAAAAATAGATGTTTTAGCTAAGAACTGGGGAATAATATTAATTTTAAATCAGACAGCGGTGTGGTGTCTTGTAATGGGACGTTTTTGTATAACTGCAATGGGATAAGAGTTTTTAAATGTGACACAGGTCCTAAAGGGAGGGTCACTTTGCTGCCAGTCAATGAGGCTCTTCACATGCCTTATAACTTGTATCCTAATTTGACCTCAAACAAATTGACATATTAATCTCTGGAAACAGTACAGAATTCCTCAAAGGAAGGATTGTGAAGTGTGAGCTTATTTAAAATACATTTCAGTCACATTTTTCAATTAAAAAGACTGTTGAGTTTACTTTTGATCCAAAAGTAAATGTCACTGCTTTACCAGTATATGGATTTATTCCATTATCCCTACTTGGTTTAATCCAACTTGAGGCAGTCTGCTATGTGGTCATAGATAAAGAGAAGCTTCAACTACACAGAATCGTGGTTATAATTAAACAAGATCCCTAGCTTGTTTAGCAGCAGAAATAGAGGCTGTGACACAGAGAAATCATTACAGCAGTGCTCTGAAATTTCAGTGCTGAAAACCTGGGAAATTGGGATTTCTGTTATAGTAACCACTTATCATCAAGCCGTCTTTTTCAATCTCACATACCCTACCTAAATGACATTGACATGCAGGCTGTAAACTGCTTCACTGCGTGTAGTGAAAGGTGCATCTGGAATTAACACATTGATAGTGGAATGTAAGATCCAACACGCAAGAGAATACCAGTCCCTACATTTAGGACTGTACCCTGTAGCTTTTGTACAGCTAAGTGAAAAGTCTGTTTACTAAAATAGTATCTTTATGCTGTCTTTCCTGCTATGTAAACCAAGCAAGACAAATTTGCAAAAAGAGCATTAGTATAGATGCATGTATCTTATGATATATACAATACGGGTTGTCATAAAAATAGCCTGCAAAATGTAGAGAAAAAAAAAAAAACTTGAAAGGATTAACAAAAGGACCTTCTTCATCTGAGAGGATAATTAGCAATAGCCTGTTTTTCTCTGTCATCTTCTTTGATTATACTGGAGTGCATTTTATTTCTTATCTAAACTAAACTGTATAATGCAGAGTGCTTTCCATGGTGATGTGTCAGAGTAATCAACCAAGGAGTGCTGCCTTGGTAATCCAAAAATCCAAAATCTAAATTGTCGCTTTTTTTTTTTTTTTTTTTTTGATACCTCCATCCTCTTCAATTTAATGAGAATACAAATATAAAATCTTAGAAATTGCAAGAATGAATGAATTTAACTCTTCAAAACAGCACTGCATATGAGATATTACCACTAAACCTTAATATTTTTTTCAATTCATTACCCTATCCCTAGCTATAACCTTCAGTCTTCTTAGTAGTTATTATTGAGTTATTTTCAGAAAAAATGACCATTTAATAAGGCTTACCACACACTTAGTGTCACTTTATATTCCTCAAAATAGACTAGGACTAAGGGATCTGTAAAGTGTCTATTGAAAATATTTTATTTTTAATTTTTTATTTAAGGATTTTAAAACAGACTGATGATGACAGGGTGTTAATGGGTTAAGAATAATTTTCCAGATTTCCCTCTTCCTGTGGAGAATAAAATGGCCAGTCTAAAGTGCTTTTGTTTAGCCTCCTGTCTCTTGTAGATCAACCAATCTGCCTACTCCCTTCTAAACTTTCTATTTATCTTTGCTTTTCCAGCACAAGAGGGACACTCAAAGGACGACCAAATATGTGGAACTAATTATTGTAGCGGATAACAGAGAGGTAAGAAGGAGGCACTCATTTCAGGGTTTGTTTAAGTGCTGTTATGTCTCCCAGTGAAAAGAAAAATAGGCGTCACAGTGGCATGGAAATAAGAAATGAAGTTCAATGTTTGGAAGCATGGTGATGTGAAAAGGAATCTTTTTTTCTACTATACTTTTCATCCTCTTCAGTTTAATGAAAAGAAAAATATAAAATCTTAGAAACTACAAGAATGAAGGGTCCATGCCTTTTAACCCTTCAAAAAAGCAGTTCAAGTATATTCTGTAACACTGCATATGACACCAGAAAAGGGGTGGTCTGATATTCTTGAAATCACCTGAATATTTGCTTTAAATCCAGCAGACAAAAATACAATTCCACCATGACCTTTGTGTGCTACATACAGCACATATTGCAACAATTTGGGAGAAAAAAACTGTTTCTCTTTCTGACAGAATTGACATTTTCCTGAATATTTTGGTTACTCTGCAACTGATATCTGCAAATGACATACAAGCTCCCAGCTGTTCTGGTGAAAAATAGATTCATACTCACGATGTATTTTACCACACACATGTCATTGTATGTACAATGTTCCTGCAAGCATTCTAATCTGAAATATCCTTTTTGGAAATTAAACTCCAGTTATTAATGTTCTTTTCTGACTGGTTGGTGTGATTACATTTAAAACTCACTGTTAGTCTCACCAGAAAATTCATTAAACTAGATACAGATTCAAACAGTTTGTATTGTATAGGGTTATACTTTTCTTTTACAGGGCCTTAGTATTCCAGCTGCATGAATGATCATCATGGCTTTTTCTGTGTTTTTGTAGTTGTACAGCTTATGTTGTTTGCCATGTAGTATGTGTAAAAAGATTAACATTTTTCTGCATAAAACATGAATCCAACTCATTTGTAAACTTCAGTTTCAGAGGCAAGGAAAAGATGTTGAAAAGGTTAAACAGCGGCTGATCGAGGTTGCTAATTATGTCGATAAGGTAAGAGAATAGAAACACTACCATTCAAATAATAATTACCATCCACCTGAGGTGAGTTAAATCAACTCAGCATAATAGACTGATAAACACTTGTATCTGCCTGTTTAGTTTTACAGACCGTTGAATATTCGAGTGGCCCTTGTAGGGCTGGAGGTTTGGAGTGACATAGACAAGTGCTCCATTACCCAGGACCCCTTCACCACGCTGCACGAGTTCTTGGATTGGAGGAAGCTCAAGCTGCTGCCCCAGAAGCCACACGACAATGCCCAGCTTGTGAGGTGAGGAAAGTTATGCCACAGAGATATTCAAGAATAGACTAGTCTAGCGGTTATAGACTTGAACCGTCCCAAAAGCTCCCTGTGACATCATGAGTGAACAATGTGTTATCCTGAGTAAAGATCCCCATACAACATAGGGCTAAACACTAAGAGTGCTCTTTTTTCAGGCAGTCTGTTGAGGACTGAATAAGAGATATTAACTATTGATAGAGAAGACCCCTCTTCCCCTCTCATAGTATCCATATCAACTTACAACTGAATAGTAATAATAGTTGTTTAGATACTGATTGGCTTGGATTAATGCAATATATTGTAAACAATATTAAAATGCCAGTGCTGTCGTTAAATGTCTGATGTGTTCTTAATATGTAAGTGGTTCTACTTTTACAAACCTAATTAGTGTATTGTCTAACTGGTAGCATTTGACATTTGCTCAAATTGTCGCTTTTTAAATCACAGCTTCTCAGATCCTTTTTTGTACAAAGTTTTGTGTTTGAGGTTCACCCTGTGCTGTCGGAGGTGTTCTCTATTTTATGCAAGACTGAAAACAATGGTATTTCCTGTTGTGTGGATAGAATCTGAATCCAGCTAGGATTGGGATAGGGCTTCTGTGAGAAAGCACAGACTTGGTCAGTCCTGTATTAAAATGGTCAAATGTTGAACCCAATGTGCAGTATATTAGTTTTCCTGAATTTCCAGCATTGATGTTGAAAGAATATTGGAGTGACATTAAAGCTTTCTGGATAATGTCACTGAGGAGGATAAAGGGTTACTATACTGGGAATTACAAGAAGATCCAAAGGAGAATATAGTATGCTAATTGGAAGCTTTTGCTTAATCCAGTGCTTTTGTCTTTTATTGTTTTTAACAGCGGAGTGTATTTTCAGGGGACCACCATTGGCATGGCTCCTATAATGAGCATGTGTACTGCAGAGCAATCTGGAGGAATTGTTATGGTGAGTGGTGATTTCACAGGAAATGTGACAGATCTTTCCAGTTCAATTATTGACTTAATAAGGGCTTTTGAAGCTCTAAAAAAGTAAATATATATATATATATATATATATATATATATATATATATATATATATATATATATATATATATATATTACCTCTGCTTTAAGATTAAAAACAAATACATAAATAATGACAGGAAAAGCGGAAAAAAACCTAACTGACGTCCATCGGTTGGAGGCTGTTTATTCCTCAGGGCTAAGGGAAGTTGCATTGAATTGGGTTCATCCCACAATCGTGGATAGCTTTCTTTATCCGGATCCCATCCAGCCTATGGGTTTGATACAGACCAGCACTCAAACACAAATAGGCACAACTGTAAAAGTGGTGGGGGTCAAGGTTGCCCCAATTGTTTCTAATAATTTGGCTTGTGTTTTTCATGCCTTTTTTTCTAGATTTCACCTAAGAGTGTTGGGAACTACAAGTTAAAAGTGAATTGGTGCTTTTGGCTGATTTACTTTTGCTGTGCCAATACCCTGAAAACACAAACTATCCTCACTGTATAGAGAGTCAGACAGTTCTCGCTAATAGCTTGGCGTGAGGAACTACCATTCCTCTGAATATATTGCAATGCACGTATGTCTCACAAGATGGCTGTCTTGATTTAGAGCTGAAGGCTGGACATTCGGTAGAATCAGCCTGTCGGTTGATTTTGAAGACTTCATGACTTTATTACTAAATGTCATTGACATACATTGTATAGGTTACACTTATTACAATGCTACATTACGGGATGCCAGGTTAGCAGCTTGTTTCCAGATGTTTATCCTTGCTTCCCACATATGGCAATGCTTTAGTTGTGTGATTAAAGGGTGACATATAAAGTTATGAGGCGAAGGAATGAAATTAAACAGTTTTCATAGTCTATTAGTTATTCTGGGAGACTGGTTTTGGAGTGCGTTTTGCATTTCATGGTTTTCACAATTCTGTAGTTTGTTAAAGAATTAACCACAGTTGTGATCCCTGGGCAGATATCTGTGTCAAGCTGTTTTTCAAGTTGCTGTTCTGTTCATGTTGTAAAAAAAATAAATAATAATAATTGGATTTGACCTGTGAACAAAATCTTTTTTTTTTTTTTTTTAATGTGTTACATGTTCTAAAAAGAAGGTGAAAAATGTTTGCG
Source organism: Polyodon spathula (assembly GCF_017654505.1). Lineage (NCBI taxonomy): Eukaryota > Metazoa > Chordata > Actinopteri > Acipenseriformes > Polyodontidae > Polyodon > Polyodon spathula. Next base: position 5,773,770 of record NC_054543.1, read on the forward strand.
ATCTAAAATGTTTTGCATATCCAGTTTAATTTAATCTTGATCATTGAAAGTTAAAGCAAAAACTTCTGAAGCTATTCTAAACATGCATGGCTAACCCTGCTTATTATATAGCTGGACAGGTGCACAAACCCGAACCAGACCATACAGAATTTATTTTTATTTTTTATTTGGGATGAACCAGAAGAATTCGAATCCTGATAGAGGCGCCCAATTGTTCAGCTATAAGACAAGAAGCAGGAGGCAGGACCACCTCTGATTTATTATTCTCTCAGAGCACTGTCCAGCTTACACATTGAACAATATATCCAAATGCATTGAACCTGTTTTCATGTTTTTTTTTTTTTTTTTTTTTTTTACGGTGATCCCAAACTGATCCCTAGAAGTAATTGTTTAATGTAAGAACCACATGCACCGCCTACATCATTCCTGAATTTCCACCACTGAACTAACTAACCACTTCCACCACTGAAGAACTAACGAAATTGCGCAGTTTTAATAACCCAGCATGCTGGGAAGTTTGGAACCGATGGACTTTTATTGTTTAGACACATGACTGAGGATGAACGTCACCTCAGCCAGTCCTATATATACAAATGGAAAACTTGTCTTTATCATTGTTGTTTTGTTTCTAAGGTATACTAAACAGTATTTCACACACAGAGCATTCAATACATGTCTTTGTATTGTCATGAAGAGAATGAAGTCTAAACATAAAAAGGGTTGCCTCAAATATAAAACTGTTAACTGCAGTTCTTCGAACTGCTCACAGGCCCTACCCCTTTGGGATACCAGGTCTATAATTAATATCAGATGAAAACACAAACTGACACAGCTGGTTCGCCTCTTAGTCTTCGATGCAACTTACTCAGTAAAGTAGTTAGGTATCCTGCCTTGTTTTTTAGAGCTGATTATATAAAATGAGGAACCCCAAGTTTGACATCTCCCCAATTAACCTGTGATGGAGGAACTGTAGTATTGGGAGTCCTATTGAATAATATAGAATACAGTATATATCTTTTTTTTTTGTAGTAGTAATGCAAGGTATATTTTAAGGCTTGAGGTGAGCACTTGTCTGCACACTATTAAGTCCTACAGCCACCATATGTCAGTTTTGACTGTGCAGGCATTAAATTAAACTGATTTAAAAAAATAAATAAAAAGCACTATAGCTTAGACTACCATTGCATAGCATTACAGATAAGAGTATCATTGCATTCCAACTATGTTTTTAGTCACACCTGAGCTTCATTAGACATAGCCATATGGCTAATGAGGCATTAATAAAAGCCTGAAATGGATTGAACTGTGTGATAAGGTGAAGGCCCCCTAGTGGCTCCCATGGTAAAGGCACAACCGGGTGATGTGTAGGGTGAGTCATATTGTCAATGATAGGAAGGGGAATGCAGATTCGCGTTCTAGCAGTGTATAGTCCTTGGGGATTCTGCGGGTTAGAGCGGATCCAACTGGGGATAACGTCAAGTCCTAAAGGGAAATGCAGTGATAAGAGATTCCTGATTCCCTTCCAGGACCATTCGGAGAACCCCCTGGGCGCAGCAGTGACTCTGGCTCACGAGCTGGGGCACAACTTCGGAATGAACCACGACACACCTGAGAGGGGCTGCAACTGCCGGGTCTCTCCAGACAAGGGGGGCTGCATCATGACTCCCTCCACAGGGTGAGTTCAACCTGCCGGCCATCCATATCATTACAGCAGAGATGTGCTCCAGGTATATGGCATTACAACAGCATGACTTTTCAGTGGAAGTGCCGTGTATTTAGATTGCTGACTAATTCATTTTGCAGTGTTACTACAGTCATCCAAAATACTGTGATCTAATGCAGTTGATACTCCACGAGAAGAAAGAAATAGTTTCAGTTTGATGCTTTTTTTTTTCATGACGCCTGACATTCACACTAATGTTTTTAATTGATTGATTTTGTACTGGTGGACGATTATCTGATTCATGCTTGGCTGGTTTTCTTCATCAAATACCAGGCTGTTTAATTTCTCACTATACATTTGTAAATGATTGAGACAGAAAATCGCTAGTTGATCAACTTTCAGACGTGTTACTCTTATCAACATTCTAATGAAAAGTAACTATTTAAAAAAAAAGGGAGGGGTGCATATATCTTTGTTAAAAGGTTAATTTGGTGCTCAATATTAACCTCTTTGGCGATTGTTCTAATATATATTTAGCAGCATTGAAACTCTTTTTCTGTCGTTCCATAAAGATGGGTTACAGTGGGGTAGGGTTGGCCATGCTCAGGCTCCGGTAGCTCAGCTCTAGCTCCAGGCTGGCTCCAGAGCTGATGGAGACCCCTGCAACCAGCACCAGGCTACCTCTAGCAGCCCTTGCTCCATCTCTGCTCCATCACTAGATCTCAGCTCAAGTAACTAGCAAGCTCTGCTCTGGCTCCAGGGCTCCAGAACTATTTTCTCCCAAATGACCCTGAGGAAGATCCCAGTCAGGATGTCCTGAGGGTCACAAGCCAGGAAAGGTTGGCTTAAAATAATGTACGGAAATTTCCCGTTGTACAGTAATGAATGGTCCAACCCCATGCTCAACATATCTTTAGAAATCCTGAGCCAACCTCCATGTAACTGCAACCACTTCTCAAGCACTTGCGCTGCAAAGTTGATGTTTTTGCTGGATTCTGCATATTTCCATTGGACTGCACCCATCAAAAGCAGTGTAACCCAATGTGCAATTAAAATAAACCAGGTTAGGGCTGCATGAAAAAGGAAGACCCTTTAATCCACTTAATGGAATAGGAGGTGAATACTAAAATCAGTGACCAGAATAAGCGAATAATACATCAATCTGCCCTTACTGAAGAAAGGACAATGACACCCGGTGGTGATTTTAAATATGCATGTAATGAACTGTAGTTGGTAAATGTGTTGCTTTCTTACAGTATTTATTATTGACAATCTGTACACAGCTGGAAAGAATAACAACCCCCTGGTACATTCATTCCTTTAAATAAAAGTTTGAGCTTCAATATTTCAAATAAATATGAAGAGCGTTTGCCATGTTAATCTAAATACTTTATTACCAGAAAAATTGATGTACAGTATAACAAGACTCTTATTGCTTAAAATAATCAATATGAAATTTACAATAAAGTTTTCAATTTGAAAAACATGCACAGTTTGAAAAGCACTTTCTCTGATTGCTATAGTTCCTATAACATTTTAATGATCAGCAGCAAAGGCCCTCTTTCTACTGTATTTTATTGTATTTAGTTATGTGAATTTGGGAGTTTCAGTAAATCACTGTAAAACATCAGTAGAATATTTTACCAACATTTGCAAACTATGCAGCAGGATGCTCGTCACCAGGGGGGGGTGGTTCATACGCATCATACACATGGGAGGAGGCATACACAAAAAGCACTCATTAACATATAATAGACATAGCCCAACCAACTCAACATGACACAACTATCATGACAGCAAAGAGGTCAAAATAGACATAATGAAGCGTTCTTATCTTTGTATAAGTTAGTGATCAGCAGATGTGTCAGCCGCACAAAGAGCACAGCGTGGGGTTTTCACTAACTCTACTGTGCAGAATAAATGATTTTTTTTCCTATGGGTAAATATCGGGACTTTCTTCCTATGCGTTGGGACGTGGGACATTTGCCAGAAAATTGTACCTGCCTCCTGTGTAGATCATTAAAATATACCCCATTGTCTTTATTACCCTGACCCCGATCTAAAGGTATCATCAAGATCAAGGTGTATCAAATGTTTCTGAAGTTGACCAACTAAAAGAAACATAGCGTTCTTATTGTTAATGGAAATGTGTTTCATGCATGCTGGACAGATGTGTTCAGATTTGAAATTCTGGGTAGTTTTGACTATTACTAGTTTAAAAAAATCTATATATGCATTGTTTTTCTGTTTAAACTACTAATTAAAAGTGCAAAGACCTTTAATTGCAATTCAGACTCACCTGATGTTTATGATTAAGAGCCTCATTCATTTACCTTACAGCTGTCAAAAATGGTTTACTGAAATACAAACTCATGCAACAATAATAGAAAGCATTTTCATTTAGATTTATCTATGTTAATCCAAATTAAAATTGTACATCCCAGCGTAATGTTAATTGAATTCTGCCCTGTGTTGAGTGTAGTATTAGTTTGTTGATGTTAAAGTGCTGGGTTCATTTCCGTTCAGGAATGAGTAACTATAACATTCCTTGCTGTAATGTGGTCCCCCTGATAATATTTTTTAATGTCTGCAGTTTGTTACAATTACAGAATCCGCTAAATCTGTTCTTTAATGGCTGCAGACAGACAAACAATGGCTGACGAGTAAACAACTGTAATTACACCCCGGCTTTGTTTATTTGTGTTTATATCTTACTCTTTTCTGGCGGGTTCTGTGCTTGTTCACAGATGTAGATGACATTTCCTTCTTGAAGAATTACTTCAATTCAGAAATTCAGAATCCAGGCCCAATTAAAATTCCATTATTTACCTCTCCCTTACCTTTCAATTGTTCATAGCTTTTAACTAAAATCTTTGTTAACCTGTGGTCTTGTCAATTTCCCCAATGTTTAAAGTTAAAGAAGCCAGTGACCATCTAGAACCGTTTATACTGGGCAAATGTATCTGGATTTTAGAGTTGGGGACTTGGTGATATGATGAATTCAAGTGGAACTTGCCAGTATTATTTATGATTAAACCCAAGTTTATTCTAAATCTCAAAGAAACTAGTTGATATAGTTTTATTTATTTACTTATTTTTTTAAGTAAATGAAATGTTTATATAAAGAAACCAGCCCCAGGATAGCAAATTAATTCAACTCTGTATATATCCAAAAGATCTTTGTTGTGAAATCTTGGAATTACATTTTGACGACTCCACTGGCTTGCTTTTCCAATCATAATTTAATTAAAGCTTCTGGAACACACATGGTTAGCTGGCTGGTGTTTAAACCAGTATTTTCAGAGGCGGAAGAGTATAGTTCTCCCTCTAATCTCCTCTAACGGAATGCTAGCACAGTAACTCAGCTGGACTAATAGTTGCTGTATGCTTAGGATTTACATTCCAAGCAGATGTCAGCTGCCAGTGAAAATGAACGATTGCACAAACCAATTTAAGTGCTAATCTGGATTTCAACATATTGTATAGTGTTCTTAATTTGAGGAGACTTTTTAGCCTATCGATTGAAAATGGAGAGCTCTTTGGCTTTGGGACAGAAGGAGCTTTTAAAAAATTGTCTGCCTTCATGTGTTTTTTCATCTCTTTGTCATCTGGGAAGAAGGTAGGGCTAAAACAGACACCAGTGGGGAGTCTGCATGTGAAGTGGGCTATCTGAGTCTTCGACTAGCAAGCACTCTTAGGTATGCATTATGATATTGCAATGCTACTGTGTAAACAGTGAAAGTGTAACTGTATTATATGAGTCATATATTAAATGGAGGCCACTGTTTTCTCAGCAGTTTAAGTGATGGCTTTCTGGACTGCAGAACACACATTCTGTGCACTAGATTATTCCACAGTTTATCCTTCTCTGCACTTCTGGTACAGATATGTTAATTGTAGCATGCTTGTTGAGTTTTTTTTTTTTATGTTACACGTAACAATCTTTTTTAAATATGTCTAATATTTTTTCAAAACAATAACTACACCTTTAAGTCTTTTTGCATCTTACTCAGTAATTGGGTCTTGATCCTTGTGTTGTGAAAGGCTCACTGAACTGAAATTTTAAAAAATGGCTTCCATTTATCTTCCATCAGCGATCAGTAGTAGAGGATGCAATGTTTTTTAGAACAAATTTAAACACAGCGGTAATCATGTCAAGGTTCTTATCTCCAGCTTTCCTGCAGCCGCTGATAACTGCCAGCCAGCATGTGAGCACGGCCCAGCCCAGACGTACGTGTGTGTGTGTGTGTGTGTGTATGCTTCCAGCCGACCTTCCTTCCTGGCACTGACTGTTATATTACTGCTCAGAGCGGGGGATCATGTCACTGCTTTCACGCACACTCTGAGAGACTTGAGCTCTCCGAAGTCTGGCGACTTGTTATTAATGGGGCTGCAGTGGAGAGGCAAGCAAGACAAAGGCTAGGCCAGGGTTCGGACGATCTCAAACTGATTATGGCTGTATTAGCTGGCTGCCTACTTTCCTGCAGGAAGCACAGTTGTCTGGGCACTATTCCTTTGTGGTTTGTAAAGGCAGATAATTCGAATGAAGCCGACCTACTGTCAAGATTGATTCATTGACTCTGTGTCATTGCTTTCACGAACAAGACTGTCGCTTGCTTCTGCTGGGTATTTGCAGATGAGACTTGAAATCGTTGCACATACTAGATTGCATTCATAATCTAATATACTGTGTATATAAAACTATTTATATTATCACATACTGTGCAAGTTGAGATCACTTCACAGAGTTCCGCCACCAAAACAGACATAAAGAGATGAGGTGGTAAACTTCTACTTCTAATATATATGTTTTTCAGATAAATCTTCCATTAACTTTCTAACCCCCTCCTGTGAACACTGTTTTTTTTTTTTTTTTGTTTGTTTTTTTGTTAAGATACTTTCTCAGCACCTATACAAAATCTGAAATACTTTACTGGGCCATTGGAATTAAGGCTTAAGGCTTACTGCACTTGTTTAAATGAGCAAGAAGTAAGACATAGGTTTCTGACAGTCCAGCAGTGTTACACGACACCCAATCTGAGTTGAACAGCATTCACTCTTTCTTAGTAGTGCAGCAGGTTAATCCAGACATGCTGTTACTGAGTATCTGGAAGGTGCCTTATTCCTGTGCAGAGGGAACATGGCTAATGACAAATCTCAAGTTTGTCTTGCCTCTGTACAGCTCCAGGACAAATGAACATCTTTACTGCTTAACCCAGTCTGATTCTTTTTGAAGAGTCACTTATTAGCAGCGGTTTTAGCCAACAGTCTGTCCGATTGTACATCACTAAAAGATATCAACTAACATGAAGGTATTTCAAGGAAATCGTTTGACTAGGTGTACTAGATGATGTTTGCTTATTTTCAACAACACTAATGAGTCAAATGTAAACCTGTCAGTACAAAATCAGATTAGCATCAGATTAATGTCATTAAAAGGATAGCTCGTTTACAAAGATCGGACGATTAGAAGTAATTTTAAACACAAAGGGTTCTCGTGTTTCTTAATTGAATTGCTCTCTGTGTACAGCAGAAACACACTAGGATTTTGGTGCTTGATGGTTTTTTTCAGCTGTTGCCAACATTTCCCTGGACAGCAGTGATACAGACAAGAAAACTGAGTTATTTTTAAACATATTTATGGGAACCATTATAAAGAACTCCTCATAAGCCCCGCATACCAAGTTTATTTTACTCAATTACTTCAACATTAATTGAATATTCGTTTGCATTTTGAAAGCATGTTTGAATGTAAAAATCCATGTTCCTCCCAGCGTTATATAATAAGGTGTCAACGTTCCCTTTCCGCAGGTACCCCTTCCCCACAGTGTTTAGCAGCTGCAGTAAGAAGGACCTGGATGTGAGTCTGGAGAAGGGAGTGGGGATGTGCCTGTTCAACATGCCTGAGGTCAAGGTGCTTTATGGAGGACAGAAGTGTGGGAATGGCTACGTGGAGGAGGCAGAGGAGTGCGACTGCGGAGATCTAGAAGTAAGTTAAATACAACAACAAAAAAACTCTCCCTTTTAGTCCACTTTCATCTCATATTGAGATAGATATTTGCTCCAATAGGAAAAACACCATTTTCAATTGTGCAATTTGCAAGCCCCATAAACATGTTATTTATTTTAATGTTTCTTGTATGTTTTTCCTTTCTGAAAAATGTTTTGGAGTAAAAGGCGTTGAAAATGTAACACCATTGTGACTTTAAGCGTTTTTTTTTTTTTTTTACATTTTATTTAAATGTAACAAAGCATTCTCACTTTAACCTTCTCAACAGTAACCTCATATTGGAAATTACAAACCCAGATAAGAAAGATCTCAGCCACAAAAATCTTTCTGTTGCCCCACTCCTGTCAATGTGCTGCAGCCAGGGGGCCGCAAAATGCAAAAGCAATGTGCAAGTAACTGACACCAGAACAGGCATTTCCCAGTACTGAATTCTTTCTGGTATGTAATTCCCTATTCAGCAACTATGGACGTGTTGATAACATCTACATACAAGTGTGTATGGAATCAAACTTTCTGTACATACTGGACGAAAGCATAAAAATAAATTCCTTCTGGGAAAAGGTGATGCATGTTGACGACAGCCAAAGCAACAAGTAACCTTCACCTAACTACAGAACAAACATGCCCCAATCAGGGTAATCAAAAACTTCTCAGAGCACACAACCAGCAATGCCAGAATCTCATTAAAACTGAGTATTCGTTTCTATAGTACTTCTCTGTAGCATACCTCTTGAATTACAATGAAGGTTGTTTTAGTTCTATCATCCTGACATGTCTGAAAGCCTGCCTGATTTTTCTCCTTACCACTGATTATATGCGTGAGCTAGTCACACACATACTGATAATATATACATAGGTTTTCCTTTATAGATCTTTTTTTCTATGAAAGCTTGTGACACTTACAAACTGTGAAACACTGCATACGCCTTCATAAAGGCTGCCAACTTTCTTTATCTCGTGTTTTTCAGGAATGTACGAACCCTTGCTGTAACGCCACTACCTGCACTCTGAAGGATGGTGCTGTTTGCGCACACGGGCAGTGCTGTGATGGCTGCAAGGTGGTTATTGCTGTTTCTCAGATCCACCAGTGTTTCTGCTTTGTTCTGTCCCAACATTGTCAAAACTACAGAATCCCTTTAATTAATCGCACCATCACATGTTTCTCTTGGCTTTCCGTCAGAATGTTATGCACACCCTGCTTGCTGATTTAAAAGACCTGCTTTTCTTTTTGCAGCTGAAACCAGCAGGTACCCCGTGCAGGGATTCCAGTAACGCATGTGACCTGCCTGAGTTCTGCACAGGAGATGGTCCTCACTGCCCTCCAAACGTGTACCTGCATGACGGGCACTCCTGTCTGAAGGTGGAAGGGTACTGCTACAATGGGATCTGTCAGACCCATGAGCAGCAGTGCATCACCCTCTGGGGGCAGGGTGAGTATCGTTATTGACAGCAGTACTAAGTAATACAGCATAGATAGAGATTCCTTTATTTATCGTTTTATTAATGCTACCCCAGAAAATGCATAGGACTGCTGTGCACTTCCAGCCTCTCTTCATGAATACAGTCCTTACTGTTTCAGACTGCCTAGGCAAGAAGCAGGAGTTGCATGAGGTTCCACAGCAAACAAAATATATTTTGGTCAATGTTGTCAAAGGATTTTCAATCTAGTTTACCACTTATATCTGGTTCAGCCTAATAGGGTCATCTTAGACTAGTAGACACTAGATTCTCAAAGCTCTTTACTTCAAATTGTCATTTGCACAGTTTTTTTTTTTCAGAAAGGAAAAATACACCCAATACAGTTACCAACCAAAAGTAAAAAACTCTGACATTTCATTTAAAAGTATTAAATAGTCTTAAGAATAAAGATCAAGCCACACATTCATTTTAGTATTGTAAAAAGTGTATTGTTTTTCCTTTCTTAAAAAAAAAGCTAATTTCAGTACATAGCTTTGAAAATTCAGTACTTTTTTTTGTTGTTGTTGAAGATTGTGAAAGTTTATTTTGTTTTACTCGATAGATTCTAAAGATTCTCTTAGAAACCAGTGTGTCTGCTTTCTAGAAGTGCTGTGTGAACACCCTGCTTTGCTTTCTCCCCAGGAGCCAAACCTGCCCCCGGGATCTGCTTCAAAAGGGTAAACTCAGCAGGTGACCCCTATGGGAACTGTGGGAAGAACTCAAAGGGATCCTTTGCAAAATGTGAAATCCAGTATGTTCCCAATCACTTTTTTTTTTTTTTTTTTTTTTTTTTTAATTAAAATACGTTATGCTTTTTTCCATTTAACACATTTTAGTTCCCTTTTTTATTGATACTCCCCACTGCTGAACAGGAAAATAATAATTCCTGTCAGATAAGTATTGCAAAGCAAATGCAGTTCTTGGAGTTTAGTGTCAGCGTTTTTATTGTATTGCTGTGTGTTTTGCAGAGATGCTAAATGTGGGAAAATTCAGTGTCAAGGAGGAGCCAACAGACCTGTAATTGGTACGAATGCTGTTTCCATAGAAACTAACATTCCCTTACAAGAAGGTGGTCGGATCCTGTGTCGTGGCACGCATGTGTACCTTGGGGATGACATGCCCGACCCTGGGCTCGTACTGACAGGCACCAAGTGTGGAGATGGCATGGTGAGGAACACAGCCCACACCCCAGAGCATCCATTAAAACTGACCATGTCCGTCAGTGTGTTATTACAGTTTGGCTTGTTTCTGTACGTCTTTACATATTTTCTTTCTTCATTTTTAAAACCATGGAAATCAAATAAAACCAAAAATCCTCAATATGTAAACGAATAATCAATTGTTAATGTCAAGCTGACCAGCTGATACCACTGACTTTGTTTCTTGTCAGTTTTAGAAGAGTTTATGATTGAGTATTTTATCATTTTTGTTTTCTGCTTCTGTCTTAGATGTGCCTGAGTCGTCAGTGTAAGAATATCAGTGTCTTTGGGGTTCACGAGTGCGCTGGAAAATGTAATGGCCGTGGGGTGAGTATCGAAAAGTGAACTGGAACTGAGAAATATTAAGCAATACATTATTTATTTGGATTCAACTTACTTACAAGTTATTAACATAACATATTATGTGCTAATTAAAATGTGCATTCGCTCCAGTTATTGCATGAGCCTAGAACCATTCCTACCATCTCCACTGTTTATAATGTGTAACCCAAATAATAGTGATTTAAACTCAACAGTGTATATACTCTTAATACCTTCATTTCACAATATATGAATGTAGTTTAAATCAATCCCCATTGGCCCGAACTGTTTACAGCAATTAATTTGAGTCCAATTAAAATGCTTTTTTCTTCATCTAGACAATGTGGGGA